>NW_010973187.1:10624818-10658417 GCF_000737465.1 Haliaeetus leucocephalus | reverse complement strand
TTGGGTTTGTGTCGGGGTGTGGGGGGGGGGGGGGGGGGGGGGTGTAAATGCTTTGCCCACACAATGAGGTTATTTGAAGGGGTGTTTGTTTTCACCACAGAAAGCACAGACACTGCCAGTGCCAAAGTCAGGCCACTGAGGTCACCTTTATGACCATATAATCTTCTGTCCATGAGACTAGAAAAAGTCTGACAGAGACAGCAAGAAAAATGGGCTTCTAATCTGTTAGTCTACTACCAATTTTCCATGTGGCTGTGGGCATCTCTCACCATCTCCTTTCATAACTTGTTTTATTACCTCTTCAGGGAAGCACTTTCCCGTTCTACTTGTTTATACAGTGGATAGTCTAAGTGGGGCTCTGCCCTCAGTTTCAGCCTTTAAGCTCTGCCATGGAACAAAGACCTGTAATAAACATATTTACTGGCCTCTCCATTAAGATGCCTTTTGTGAAATCCATTTGATGGAATTGTTTTACAATTACTTCACAATAAAACCCCAGGGCTTTTAGAGAAGGAAACAAGCTGACACACAAATGTGTTCATCTGTATGTATTTTAAAAATAAAGGCACTTTGTCTGCCTTCACATATTTTCTTACGGTGTTCTCACTAATTAATGCTTTCAGTACAGATAACAGCTACAATTAAAAGTTGTTTTAGTATCTAAAATCAAAACACCAATCTAGACTGAAATGAGAACTCCTAAAAGAAATGTGTAAAAACACACTCGGCTGTAAAATTGTCTTATTTGTTTGGCTTTGTAGGGTTTTGTGGGGGAGGGAAAAGCAGGGGTTTGTTTCTTTTCTTTAAGTAACAAAAAATATAAGAAACTAGAGTAAGAATCAGACTCTGATGATAGCTGCCGTGAAGGCTCTGGTACATAATTCATCACTCAACTAATGCATTCTGGCAGATGATTATTTCACATGTATGGCAGGATGTGCCAGACAGTTTGATTTAGAGTCTTCTCTAACAGACTCCATTTTCAAAGAAGCGCATGAGGGTTTTGCTTCCTCCCCCATAACCACTATTAAATCCACATTGAGAAATCTGACTTAAATTATACTTAAAGTTCCTGATACTTGAAGGCAACTTGATTCAGAAAAAGCATGTAAGTTCACTCTTGTATCCTCATGAAGATGGTGGAATTTGGGATGACAAAATGTCACCACCTGCCTAGTAGTGAATCGGGACAAAGTACCTGTATTGGAGACTTCTGTATCAGGTGATGGCCTGGGACAGACAAAAAGTTGTCTGCAAACTCCCTATGTGGCATGGAAAAAATGTAACAGGAGATAGTAAAAGCAACTAAATGTTAAGGTCCATTAGCCTCCACCTTCTCATTGACACAGCTGTCTGTGTGCTTGAACTAAATGTGCAATGTTAGTTTGACCTTGTGATCTCTTACCTGAGATTAACATCTACTCCACAGTGCATTTAAAAAAACTTTTGTATCTTTATCCTTCTGATGTTTCTGATGATGTGATGTTTTTGAAATGTGATTAGGCATACAGTAATAGTGAAAATTAACAATATATATTGGAAAGGTGATGCAATTGTAGGTCACTCAAGGAACTCATGGCAGTTATTTTTTATGTTTTGGACTGTTTGAGAGGCTGCAGTGTCAGCAGTGATAGAAACTGGTCCATGTTGGGCTGCCAGCAATGTTCTAAAGGATTGACTCCACCCAAGGAATATCAGTGAGGTGCAGATCAAGCAAATCCTATACACCAGATAGATAGAAATTAACAAGAGTTCTTTGAACCAAAAAGGTAAATTCGAGAAAATTTTGCAAACTTGCTCCTTAACATTCTTGCTGAGAAATCCTAGTGTGGCTCTTTATATATTGTAGTTTACCACTTCCTATTCTCATATTGGAAGTTTAGTTAAGTAGCAGTTTTTGTTAAAAAGAATAAAATTCCCTGTGAGTAAGTCTAGCTAACCGGGAAAACATTTGGATTGGCAATGAATGTGATTTACATTTGCTGTTTCTTCTGAATTGCAGTATTCAATCTAACTCTGAAGGATTTTCATTGCTTTCATGACATTTATGACTTGAGCTGAGCATGCAACTCTTCTACTCCCTGCAGATCCATCACCTGACCAAGAATCAAACTCTGGGAGCTAAAGTTGTCTAAACAAACAAATAAGTAGTCATTCTAGGTTTTCCGATATTTCCATTTTCATAGTTAATCCACATTAGGAAAATTGGAAAAGATAAAATAGACTTTGCAAAGTATACCCATTTGCAGTTTATCTAATTATTATTAAATTTTAAATGATTAGGTTAGTTGTTACAAAAATGCTGTCAATGGGAAGGCTTCTTTCACCCCCTGACTGGCAGCTAAGCTGGACAGCTTATTTCCCTGAGCTCCAGCATAGTCAATGGTGAAGTCTTTGCTCTCTAGATGTTACATCAAGGATATAAGATGAAAAAGCTCCCAATTTAAACCCCAAAGTTGCTTCTTAAATAAAAGGGTAAGAATAGCTTCCTCTCTCTTCCCTGATGCAGAAAATATTCATAAACACTATGTGTTTGCTTCAAGTATAAAATACTTTAAGACTACTTTTAACGCATACTGGTTTAAAGCCTGGGGTAGGAACAAGTCTACTTGAAAGTTTATGACTTACGCTATGAGGGGGTGTAAGGCAGCATGATTTAATGACCTTCTCTAATCTTGAAATCTGTCTGTATGAAAGGTGTTTTGAGGAAGGAGAAGATATTCCTTGCATTTTTATTGGATTTCCAGACCTCGCTACAATTTGCTTCCCTTAAAGGTTCTGAAAACTTTTTTGCTTTTATTTATAGGATATATTCTTCTCATGCTCTGTTTAGGAACTTTGGATATGCTGGCCAAAATTTTCAGAATTACTTGGTTTTGATTCTTTTGGTCTTCAAAATTCACTCCCATTACATCTGTCTTTAAGATCTCCCAGATTTTCTGTTTCCTGTTTTCACTTTTCATTGACAAGCATCTGGAGGTTTTTGCAAGCCAAGTGCACATTCTGTATCCTATAACATTAGAAGCTGAGGTTCTCCATCTTGTTCTAGTTTCTAATTCCCACACCCGCTTTCCTCTTTTCACATTTTGTAACCAATTACAATAATCATAATTACCATAGCCTATCTTGCATAACATCAATTTACATTTTGTGTAAGAGCGACCATACAAAAGATGTAAATGTCCTGAAAGCAGATCAAAGCTCATTCTTCCATTGCAGAATGTTTAAAATTAATCAGGAAAAATGACTTACAAATTGTACTGTGGGGCTGAATCAAACTCAGAAAAGAAATTTTGGATTGAGGCTGGCCATCTGTTCTTAAGTCATTAGAAAAAAAAATGCCAGGTGACTTAAGGACAGCATTTTCAGGCTGAATTAACTTCCTTGGGCTCTTGCAGCTCTAAGAATGTAAGCTAAGGTACCCAGACTTATTATGTATTTTTTATAGCACTTCTCTCCCATTATTATTTTTATTTTCCCCAAATAGTGAATATGCCTGTTGGTACTCAGTAGTTAAAATTATTAGTCCAACAGATATTCAGTTTGACAAACGCAGATTGACAGCCAGCCACAGGGATGATTTCATTATTTTATTTGGATTATTTTTAATTACGAACTACACTTGGGGGTGGAGTGGTATTTGATGAAGAATCACTGCAACCAGTTGGGCTTCCTTAATTTCAATGATGCAGTCAGAAGACAATGAATATGAAAGGGCAAATTTTATTGCACTAAGCCTAAAGAAATTTAAAGAAATTAGTAAGAATTAAGAGACATAAATTGTATACAGTGAGGAGACAAGTAAAATATAAAATTTCAACTCCCTCACAATTGTTTAAAGCTGGAAGTCAGTATCTGAGGAACTGTTTCTTATCTTGAAACAAATATATAAGGAAAACTTGGTCAGGTGCACTGTACTAGCTCATGAGTGCTGATGCAAAAGTTTACTGTGGACCTGAGTGCATACACATCTGAATTTTGTCTCTTAGTTTCTGTTATATAAAAATGTGCTTCCTTGCACTCAGACTTGTTATGTTCAGTACCTCAATGTTAAGCTAGTAAAATTTTTAGAGTAAGTGTTCAATAGGTTTTTCATAACGATGACTGTTCTGGTATCCTGCTTCCTCTGGTGGCCACAAGCAGATGTCCATGGGTGTGTGTAAGAACAGAGGAAGCATATGTGATTTCCTCCCCTTAACAGTCTTGGAAGTTCCATCCGTTTCCAGCTCTTAGACTTCCCAAGACGTGTGTGCCTTCTCTGCGTTTTGTAATCCTTAGTGGATGAGCTTGTCCAGTCTCAACTTGAATTCATGTAAACTTTTAACATTCACAACGTCCTTTGGTAATGAGTTCTACAAATTCACTACCTGTTTTGTTAAAAATCACCTTCATTTGCTTATTTTAAGCCTGTCTGCCACTAACTTCAAATGATGGTCATTGGTTTCTTTTCTGGAAGAGACAGCAAATACCTACCTACCTTTACCATGCCACTCATGATTCTATGGTTGTCTATCATATACCCCTCATACCTAGATTTTCCAAGCTCAAGAATCCTAGCATAATTAGCCAATCCTGTCTGGAATCCCCTCTGTATTTTAGAGAGATGTTAAAGATTTATATCTGTTGGCCAGGAAAAATAACAAAGAGGAATAAAAAAAAAGTGAAGATAACAGTAAAATAAAATAATGGTTGTAATTCCCTGCTGTTTAACACTTAGTTTCTGCATTGTGTCTCCCACTGGTTTCATCCATGCATTAAGAATACACTTCTATGCTCCCTAAGGGTTCACAGATTAGTAAGAAACACTGAAGTTTTCAGTTTTACCTGTTTTGACATATTTCCCAATCCTAGAACAGCTTGAGGTGGCCAGGGACCTCTGCAGATCCTGTGGTCCAACTGCCCTGCAAAGAGAAGGTTCAGCTAGAGCAGGTTGCTGAGAGCTCTGTCCAGTTGGGGAACATTGTCTCCATCTCCAAGGATGAAGACTCAAACAACCTCTCTGGGCAAGCATGTAGTGTAATGTTTACACCAGAACTGTAGAACTGACTGTCAGTATAGTGGAAGAAATTAAAAATCCAAACCACATTTTTCAGTAGAGTCCTTTTGCAGCTTTTGAATACCTTAAACTTCCATTTTTTAGCTTAATTATTGCATGCTACCCTTTTCCAAAGATTTTGACTAACCCTGTTACAATTTCATACTTTTCTTACCATCTTCTAAATGTGCTCATAGAAAATTAGATCACTTCACACTGTTACACGTTAGAAGTCCATTTTCAAAAATTTATCTTTGAAGCTCTCTGAATTTTGTGGTGGGTGTTAGGACTAACACATTTGGTTTGAATTTCTTCAAGGCATTTTCTTTTTGGGTTTCTTAATTCTGTTTAAAATAAATACAGTTCAAATTTCTGCTGAAGTCCAAGCTGTGACTATTTATTAGAGTAATCTTAATGAATAAGCTATTGAGTTACTTTTTCTTGCCAGATAATTGCCTCGTTAATTTTATTAGATACCAAAGGTACAGGACTTGAGCATGAACAAAACTAAAAAGGGCTTACTAATGCATTTCTAGAAATGGAGAGGCAAAGTACGATGGCTAGTGCAAATAATCTTTCAATGCTACTTTTAAATGATTCCCTCAAATTAATTTTCCTCCTCACTGTATTTACATTCTGATTTTGCTTGCAGGTAAGTTGGTACAATTATCCTACTTTTACTGCGCATTAGTGGATGTGTGAAAAGCGTACTCTATATCTGCAAATAGTCACACTCCATTTGGCAGCTAAATAGGCAAAAGAAAGATGTGCTTTGTGGTCTGTGTCCAATTGACACAGCTTGAAAATTGAAACGTATTATTTATGAGCAGCTACTCGTAACAATTCCACTTACAGGATGAGAATTATTGCCATGCTCTGGCCGGAGTCCTGCAAATGTTAATTCAGATGCATATGGACAGATTAGTTGTTTTGAGTTCATTTGAGCAGTTTACTGATGTCAGCGAAGGAAGCTCTTCAGAGCTCTGCAGCCTTGGAGTATGTTTACGTGAGCTGCAAACACCAGTGACCAAGTGCTGTCTCTAAAGCTCTGCTTAAAGGAGTTCACCTTAGCTGTGAAGCACTGCCAGGGAGACTCTAACATAGGTTTCAAATGGGTGGGAGTGTTGCCGTCTTCCTTCTCCTCTGTCCCTATCCCCCTTATGACCTGTGAGGAAAATAACTGTGTGGAGATTATAAAGAAGGATTACTAACGAGAAAGCAACTGGCAGGGCCCTCACAGCATGCCCCTTCCCAGAGCCTGGCCTGGAGGGCCTCAGAGCCAGCTCCCAGCCTCTCCTCTTTGGCCCCCGCCTGAGCTCCAGATCCCGCAGCGCCATGGCCACGCGGGCCCCAGCCCTGGGCCTCCTGGGTCTGGATCCTGACCCCCACCCGCTGGCTGATGTCCCAGACCATCCCCATCCCCAGGGAGGTGCCTGGTGCCCAGGGCTGGGGCCGCCCCGACTGTCCCCCAGCCTGCCCGCCCCTGCCCTGCCCTGCCGTGCCCTGGCTGTGAGGGACAGGCCCCGGCTGACAGGCCCCGGCCCTGCTGCCCTGGGGAGACCCTGGCACCCCCGGTCCCCGGCCCAGGGAACCGCCGGCTCTCCTAGAGCCCTGCCAGAGTTGTTGGAAATCTTGGCTTTGCCTTTAAAGCATCGAGAGCTGTGATCTTAATACTCAAATGCAATGAAAATGCACTTTTTTAATTCAAGAAGGCAAGAGACAGCTCTCTGAAAAGTACAAATGTTCACTTCTTAATAACTTCCTTACTAGGGATACAGCGGAAGTTGAAATTTGTAGAAAAAACATACGCAGAGCTCATTTGTTTCAGTTTTGATATCTTATCCATTATTCAGGATGAGTATACTGATCGGGAAATCAATATATATGAACACATCCATCTTCCTGCCTGATGAATAGGATCTAATGCAATACATATAGCCCTGTCTGTGCTAACTTACTATATCATCTGAGTCAGCTGCAGAAAGACCTGAGCGATCCTTAGGCTCTTATGTATGGTAGGACAATTCAGTTTAGTCCTAAGGTGAATGGAATTTACATTCTTGTTTGCTTAAGAGCAAATACATCTGCTTCATTGCTCTTGATTTGAGACTCCTCACAAAGCGGTAGATCTTAAAAACTGAAAAGCATTTTCAGTTTGCAGACAGCAATTATGTGTGTTTCTGTCATATTTACTTTCAATTTTTAATCATGCATATTCTTTACTGACACTCAGCATCTGTGCTCACTTTTTTTTGCACGTCCAGTTTATTACACACAGCATCCTCCAGCTGTGGGTTGGAGATAAAATAGTGGCTCAGCCCAGCATGCATGTGCCTACTGAGCAAGAGGGAGTATTTTCTCAACTTGGAGACTGCATACCATGTAAAACTCCCAATCACATATTTTATCTTTATGAGTAAATAAAATGCTGATCATGACAATTTTCAGAAGTGTATGCATACAAACCAGTAAACAAGAATGCTGTGTAGCCCAGGAAATATGATTTTTGCCATAACTAGTAAGAGGCTTGGACTGGACTGACATTGCAGGGTGACAGAACATTTCTGGGTTTGTCTTGGCATGGTTTCAGCTGATTTTAACATTCATCTGGTGGCAAAGTGACTATTGCTTCATATTTGTATGAGCTGAAGCTTTGTGAACAGCAAGAATGATAAAGGTCTGGCAAACCTGGGGAGGCACTGCCTTGCAAGAAACAGCCCTTAATATCAGCTGAGTCTGGGGGAGACAACTTTCAGAATTCAGCAGGGAACAAGTGTTAAGGAAGCAAACCACAATAAGAAAACAAGTAAATATAACTCCAGATGAACCCCAACAGAGGAATAAATTCCCACCCACTCTGAATATCACCCTGACAAAGGGAGGGCAGGTGATGTTCAGACTGGACATTAGGAAGCATTTTTTCACAGAGAAGGTGGTCAAACACTGGAACAAGCTTCTTAGAGAGCTGATCGATGCCCCAGTGTTCAAGAGGCAATTGGACAATGCCCTTAATAATATGCTTTAAGTTTTGGTCAGCCCTGAAGCAGTCAAGCAGTCAGACTATATGATCATTGTAGGTCCCTTTCAACTGAAATATTCCATTCTACTGTATTCTATTCTATTCTATTCACTTTGACTCATCATAACTGACAAAGACTGACAACTCATCATAACTACCACCCCGACTCCTGCTTGAAGAAGACTGCAACTGTCAACCTTAGGACAAGAGGAACATTGGAAGGATGATCATAATGCCAGAGAAAAGGGAGTACTATAGGAAGAGGTGTTCTGTGTAATGATTTTAACTGTATCTTTAATATGAATTGCTGTTTCAATTAGATAACTTGGATGATTAGACTGTTAAAACATTAACTCAGCTCAAATGCTTTAGTTCTATATATGCAGTGTATCTCTCTTGCCAGTAACAATATTTTATGTAACATAAACCATACCTTGAAATCCAGTCTCAGAACCAAGCTGAGATATGGCTGTAGAACATAGCTGTATTTATTTACATGATGTTGAATTTCAGCTCTCATAAACATATTTTTAAATGGCGATGCTCATAACTAACATATTTCTGCTATGTTGGCCTATTAGTCAGTTTTCTTGTCCCTAACATACATAGAGAACACCCACATCTACATTTAAAATACATTTGATAAATACAATAACATGAGGAATGAGGAAGTGATTTGGTAGCACTTGTCCTTTTACTCATACTCAGGATGGGAAATAGGGTGGGATGACTGAGTGGGTTAGACCATTTATCCATCTGTCTTTATTTTGCAGGACTTATGTTGTAATACAGCAATTCTATTTCTCTGCCATATTTACTCTAGCTAGATTTTCTCTTGTCCTTTTATAAGTCCAACTCTTGAAAGCCCTAGGCATTCATTTTACTTTTCAAGATAAAGGTCTGTTTTCGGAATTCATCATTGTCATGGAGACAATCATACAACTGCTTAAATGATATGATTGACAGCAGGGAGGGTGAACATGTCACAATATCAAACAGTCAGATGTCATGCCAGATATAAATATGAACCCTTGTAAGGATTTAACATGCTAAACTCTCCAGCGACCAAAAAGGGAATTTTTCAATATTTACAGGTTAAATCCTGTGACTTTAACCTACTTTTCTCTACTAAGTTTATAAAGATATCCACAGTTTTGCTTCTGTGTATGGTTAAAGGTTGTATCTTTTTGGTAGGTCTGAGCAGCTTGACACTTGTTTCACCTTGTTCAAGAACTTTCAACTCTAGTAAGTGCATCAATACATTAGATGTCCTCAAAGCTCACTTAATATGCTTATTGTATTCATTTCTACAGAAAATCACTTCTATTCAAATGATGATCATATGGATAATGTCTGCTATCCATCCCTTAATTCAAAACCTCCAGAGTTAAAGGAAGAAAAACAGGTTCTCTCTCCTCTCAGCAATTCCCATCCTCAGAAAAGTGTCCTGTTCTAAGAGCTTTCAACCTGTGTGGTGAGGTTGGGTTTGTGTACCAAAAATCTAATACCTCTTAGTTTAGGGAAAGAAGATATCTGCTTTTTCATGCAGCCTCTTAGGTCATGAGCAGGCAACTGAGAAAGTCCTAGTCTCTTCTCAAAGAGTCAATTAAAATATATATACAAACACTTACTGAAGAAAATTGTTCTTGTGCTTAAAATCCTGACCTAGTGGATTAATTATGTTAAATAAAACCTCCTGCTCCATTTTTTGAAAAGTGGTGATATTGGCTCCTAGGAGTCAGAAAGTAGCTGTAGCTGTGATTCTGATCTAACACGGGAATCCTCCTGTAATCTTCAGTTAGTTCCCACACCACCACAAAAGTACTCAGTCTTAGCTCCACCCTTCCCAGATTTTCCTATTAGCTATTTTAGGCTTCACGTTACTTACGAAGGAAATTATAGTGAATTCCATCTTGTGGTACTTAATTCCCTCCAGGCACTGATTAAGGAACATTAAGTATTTAACTCAGAGTTATAAATCAAAGCTAACTTGAAAATTTACTTGTAGTTTTGTTCAATGCAACTTGAAATTGCCTATCTTGTTGGGAGATTCATGGAGGTCACAAATTCTGAGCGGCTCTACTCTTGTGAAGGAATGCTGGGAGTTGTAAAAAGTAAGCATACTCTTAGAAATGTAGGATGCAGTATTTTTACAAATTCCTTTGTCTCTGGGAGGGGAAAACAGGTTCTTTTCTTTTGAATTGAAACTATATTTGAATGAAAACAAACAAAAAACCCCTCCAGCATGTGGAAATTCTGCTTCTCAGCTAATTCTACAGATTTTATTCAAAGCTCATTGCCTAAACTTTGGTGTTAAGCAAGTACCCTGGTTTTCAATCCTTTGAATGACTTAACCTTGCTTAATGCGGGGTCTGCTATTCCACTTAAAAAAACCCTTAAGAGTCCACAAACTGAAGAAAATAGAAAAGCACTGGTAGAAAACTTGTAAGTTATGATTCAGCACCTAAATCTGTTGCAATTCCAGATAGCCTCAAGGGTCTTAGCAGGTAATAGGTTCTTAACTGGAAGAAACATTCCTGTTAGGCAGAGCTGAATTATTTTAATACCCAATTTACTCCACTGTTTTTTGTGGAGAAAACTGCATGAGGGACAGGCATGGTGGCAGGCATTAACAATTTCCTTCAGGGGAAACACAGGCATTCACAAGAGAAAACTGGCAGAGTGGTGCCTGCATGAAAGAGAAAGTTAAAATTCTGTATATCACTTAGATTAAACTGTGTCTGGTAGCTTTTAAATTAAACCCTGGCTTCCCTGAAGTCCATTGCATATTTCAGCTAGTTTCCTTGGGGACAGGTTTTCTATTTAATTTTTCTTCACCTAAATTTATGTAGTTAGACTATGTTGAGCAATTAATGCGCAGGACATCCCCAAATGTAAGTGACTGGAGTATTTATTTGAAAGAGAGATATCTCTTGAAATTAGCCTTATTTTCTCTTAGCAAACAGTAAAAACTTCATTAATATCACATCATTTATACTCTTCTACCCACAAATCATCAAATTTTACCTATAGATTATTACTGAACTCTTAGTACTGAATACTACTTTAAACATTTGCAAACCTGAATTTGCTCCTTGAGGTTTTTTAATTTTTATTACACTACTGCTTCCCTGAATGAAAGCACTAAAGACAGATTGGTAGTGTGAGCATAGTACATAAACCCAGCTAGAAGGACAAATAATTGTTTCAATCTGAAATTAACGTCAACACAAAATAAGTTTAGTTTCCTTAATTAAATGAATCACTGTTACATTCTGAAAATGCCTGTTCAATATGAATCTATTTCTCCTAAGAATGAATGTGAAAAGAGATCAAATCAGTTTTGAATGTACCAAAATATAAATACAAATGAAAATGTCAACAGAAGATTGCGGGAGTTTTTCTTCAGTCACTGACAGGGACTGGAAAAGCAAACTCACTGAGAAAGATTATTCAGGGTGTGTTCTGTGGCTTTGATAGCACTGAGTCTCCTGCTTTTGTGAGCATCAAATTCAATACACTCAAATATCTACAAAATGCCTTATAAAGATGCACTCCAGCCACCTTGTTTCTTGAAAACAAAAATGTGAAATCTGACATGAGCCTTTGAAATATCGTTTTATTGAGCCATTTCTAGTTTGTTACCATACTATGTTCTTTTTCAAACTGCTTTTTAAAGTAAACATACTAGTACAAGGTTAGGACTTGAGATTAAATGCAGCCTCTGTGGTGCTATTCTAAAACAGTTCCTCCTTTGTGAAGAAAGCATCAATTATTCTAAAATCCAAATATGTAAACAATATAAAGATTGTTAGCTCTTTTTTGTTTTAGAAGCACAATATAAATTGTTTTTTATTTTTTTCTTTTCCTTTTAAGGTGAAAATATGTAGGAATTCTGCTCAAATACCTGAAGTGGCCTAACACAAAACACCTGTAAGGACTTAGGCAGGGGGTTCTCCAGACATCTTGTTCTAAGGAGTACTGTAAAGAATTTGTGTGCAGCATTTATTGCATCAATGTGAATGTGTGCAGAAATAGAGATTAGATTGCTTATTTTTTCATTTTTCACTTCATTCTCAAAGAAGAATGTAAAAGTCCAGGTGTCCCTAAGGTCTCCACACTTCCCACAGAAAGTATAATATTTTAAAGAGGACAGGAGGGAAGAGAAGACAGAAACAGATGGAAATACATCAACAAGTCTATTATCAGAAAGCAACACAGAAAGGTAGAACCTCAGTAACACCAATAATCTTCCTCTGATTATCTTCCAATTAACAGATCTCATGAAACAAATATTGCATTCTGTCTTTGTATCTACCTGCTGGATTTTACCTTTCCTCTTCTTGACTCTGACTTTTATTATTCAAAGATTATTAGAAGTCCAGAGTGAAGAGTTGAAAGACCCGAAAGTTGTTTTCTGGTCTGAAGTTGACTGATAAGAAAGCTTTTCTCTAAGTCAGTTTGTATCCCAGTGAAATGTGGCCCATATGCACCTAACTTCTTGAAGTGCTGTAGGCCGAAGTACACTGTAATTGTACTGATATTTGTTACGTTACTGTAATAGTATAGTATTTTCTGATTCTGCTCTTTGCAACAACTGTCTAAGAAGCAAAATAATTCATGTTTCCCAGGGAAATGCTGTTACTGTAAGTATCTTATAAACTAGTTTTCATCTTGATTAGAAAGAAGAATATACATTCATTTCTAAGGAGTAAAAAAAAATCATGTTATAATAATAATAGACTGAATATTATTTACTCTAATTACCAATCTGATTAACTAATAATATTAATAAAAGGAGAACCACTCAAGCTAGCTTATTAGACTTAAGCCAGAATTTTTAACAACATCTAAGGGTCGTCTCGATAGCCACGCTGCTGTCGTGACACATACGCCTGCCCTGCTGCTTATCGCAGACAAGGCATATGTTTGAACGAAGTGAAGATCTCCATCCTCAGAAGTCACTGGGAATAGGCCTTCCTCCTGCCCCTAAATTCAAGCTTCAGAGGACTCTACAGCTCCCCAAATGTTTCTGCGGGCTGAAGATTACCGAGTATTATTTTTAGCGCTGTGGTTGTACCATCTTCATCCGGACAGAGAAGCTGACGGCTCAGAGAGGGCGGCCCAGGCTCACCAGACGGTGCTAGGCTCAGGCCGGTAACGGCAGCCAGCCACCAGCCAGACAAGCTTCCCGCTGCGGACCTGCGTCCTATGGAAAGCACGGGAGCATCTCTGCCTGTTCGGTATCACAGCAGCTGGCATCAAAATGGTGTGCAAAAGAGCTTTGGGAAAATGACTCATACATATCTGAAAAAGGAGCTGTGGTGTGCCTTTTTCAGATCATCCCAGTCATTTTGAAGCAGCTTTTGTGTCTGATAATAAATAGCTTGTTGCAGTTGCATCAGTATTCCCCTTTCCATCTTACTTTGATACTTCTTTTGCTGTTCTGATGCATTTTTCTTCACTTCTCCATTAATTACTTAATAATTGTTTACTCCCAGTTCTTCTTTGAGTGACAAATCTATCGTCTTGTCAACAGGTTGGCTTCCTCAGGTTTGGTTCCTGTGTGTAGTTTTCACCTCGCCACCTTTCCTCAGGCTCCATGTCTCCACTTTCTCACTTCCACCCCACCAACGTCTGCAGCTGAGCCACCAGCAAAAACGATTTGTGCTGAGCTGCAGACAGCATCACTCCCTGGGCCAGAGAAAGCGAAGTGTTTCACACCAGTGTCACCGCGGTCCATCAGAGGGTCCCTGCCCTGGCGTGGGTCATCCATGGTCCCTCAGGAGTGTCTCTGCCCCAGCAGCTGCCACTTCTCGGACTGCCCCTAAGCAGGGCGTCCACTTTTTCCCCCAACCCAAGCCTGTTTCGCCATGGTTTTGGAGCTGCCTGGAACGGCTGTGATGGGCCCAGGGTGGTGCTGGACTCCTGCCCTGCAGCCCCACCACCTCTACCCTGCGGCTTCTGGCCAGTGCAACCAGCAGCGCCAGTGCCCCATCCACCCCCCGGGCCTCCCACAGCGCCAGTGCCTCATCGCCCCAAACGACTCTTTTTTGACTGAACTTTTGGACATAGACACACATACATTTGAACAGCATGAATGTAAGTAACACCTTAAAGAAATGCCATGTCATCAGTCTGCCCCAGCACCTCGCACTAAACCTTATGAGCCTGCGTACAACATAGTGCAAATGTTAGGGTTTAGTTTACAAAACACAAAAGACCAGGTGTGTTTTTAAATTGATATGTATTCCTGTCCCTTAACTGATTAAAACAGTAATATAGTTATTCACTGCAGGGTAACGCATTACTCCTGTAATGTTAATACCGTGTACTGCAACAGGTCCTTAACTCGCTGGTTTGTAGGACAAGCTTACTACGTGTTGAAGGACAGCTGGTGGGACAAGCAGGTATACAGTGAGCACAGGCTTTGGTACAGGGAAGCAGATTTGTAATTAGTGGTTCTGTGATTGTTTCCAATCACGTACAGTCCCTGTGCAAATTTGGGATTGCATTCCTGCCCAACTCCATGTCCATATTTCCATTCTTAGTGTACGTACATCTTTCCAGATAATTTAGGATTGATTTTATATGCAGTGGCCAGGCCTACCAGCTTCCTGTGCTTCTGACTGTGTCTCCCTGGGGTTTCCGTACTGCAATGCTGCTGTCGGTTGAATAACAGTAATATTTCTCCTTCACTTAATGAATTCTAAGCTTGTCACAAATACTCCTCCACTCTCCACTACAATAAAATATTTGGGAAAATATAGAACTGGCTCTTCAAATACAAAATGATATTGTTTCTATAGTTGTTACCCTCACACTAGTACAAATAAACTAATGAAAATAAAGGGCAGAAATAAAACCTGTAGCATATATTCAACTAGAGACTGATCTGGTAGTAGAAATCAGTATAATTCCCTCAGTGATGATGACGCTGTGCCCATTTGCAGCTGCTGGGGATCTTAACCTTTACTTTTGTAACCACTTGACTTACTGCTGTACCCTGTGAAAGTTTGGTTCTGCACCTTTATGCCTCGCAGACGTGTATTAGTTTTTTTTATTTCTTCCTGCTGAAGTATGAACTTATATTTTGGACTTAGATGGGAAGATTAACAAAAAAACCCACACATAAAAACCCCAACATAACTTTGGATAAATATCCTAGAAAATAATGCTACTTCTTCTAGGATCCATAATTGTAAGTGATATACTGGTTAAGTAGAGTCACTGTTAAATGTATGTACAGTAAGGCAAAAAACCCTATTGGAAATGCAAAGAAAACTAATAGGAAAGTGGTATTTTACTGTTATATTAATTGATATAACTGTTATATTAAAATAGAAGTATGTATAATTCAAGTGAATACTGAGACTACTACCATGCATCATGTAGCATTTAATTCCCTTCCACATACGTTCAGTGGTAGGAATAAAGTACTTGGTTATCTCTATGGAATTGCGACAATCTCCTTCCTTGTGTGGAATGAGATCTACATGATTCAACAGTCAGCTTGGTAAGGGATATTAGCATTATGAGCATCTCAGAGGGAAGGGATTGCTCAAACCTGCTGTCAGTCAAAGAACACTTTCTAAGGTTGGATCAACATCTATGATATGTAAGAATAGCCATGTCATGATGCTGTTAGTCACATGAGGATCAGACTAGGCTACAGCTTTCTAACTGAACTCTGAGAGGAACCTTCTCTGAAAGGCACCTAGCAATGACCAGCATAAACAGCAGTAAGTAATAAGGAACATAGAGTAATAAGAAACATGGGTGAGGAAAATGGGGGAACATTGTCTGTTTTCTAGTTGCTTTTGATGGACTGAAACACATGGTCTCGTCTGAGATTTCATAGCTGATGCCTCTGGGGAAAAAAAAATATTATTTTAGCCACAAATGGAACAAAAAGACAACTGAGAGAGATGGATTGGTTCACACTTTGGCTGAGAAAGCCAGGGAGGAATCTTATTGCTGTTTAAGCTACCTACTGGGATGTTACCAAAGTCTTTTCAGAGTTATTCCACAAAATGATGAGAGGCAGAGGATATAAGGTAAAACAAAGGACATTCTGATTAGAATTAGAAAGGAAAGATTCTTTACAATGGAAAGGGTCAAACTTTGGAGCAGGTTTCCTAGCGAGCTTATGGGATCTCCATCATTGGTGATATTCAGAATTTAGCTAGGTGTATGACCTTGAGAGGCCTGCTTTAATGTAGAAGTTCTCTTTCCTTTGAAGGGGTTGAACAAGATCATCTCCAAAGACACTACTATGATTATTTGGGGTTTTTTTTAAAGTAAAAAGGCTGTCTCTACACTACCTTGTTATACGTGTTCAGGCTCTGAAGAGAGATACCTTAAAATTCCAGATTAATTGACCATCCACTCTGTCAATAATTCCATACACAGAGAACCATGTGTTTCCAGCGGAGGTTACCCGTAATGAGTGTTAATCCAGAGGGTGTGAGACTGGAACTCAGCACTACAGCAGCAGCAGCAGCCATAACCCTTCTTTTTATAGGAGCATTTGGTGTTGCGCCCAGTTGCTCATTTACAGATTGTAAAATGAGATGTTGCTTGGCCTCCCGTAGAGAACATCATGTAGGTGGTCCCAGGGCTGTAGGTCTTTTCTGTCCTTTTCTTCCCTCCACAGAGTTTCCCAGTACTTGTACATTCAACATACTTTAAAAAAAAATCTGTAAAAATGCAAAAGAGAAATAGAGGCAGGGCAGTTTCTAAGGGCTGGTGTGGTGTGTCAGGTGGCTTGTGTAAACTAGATGGTTTCACTATGGCATGGATGTTAGGAAGCTCCTATTAAAAAAACATGTCCCTGACTTGGTAAGCCTTTAGATGGCTACTATAAGCTGTACTATCTTTGCCACCTGAGATGTGGCATAGATATGCCTCCCCTGCTCCATTTAAAAAAAATCCGTATTTTTTTCTCCCTTTCTTCTATGTTTGAATAAATATTAATAGAATGTAAAGCCCCATTAATGAACAGCGCCCTGATCTGCATACCGCTTTCCTTTAGTGGCAGACTTACAAGGCCTCAGGAGATATTATCCAGATGCATGACTTCCTTTAACTGATGATAAAGTCTTTGATGTCACTTATTACTTGGAACTAATCCTGAGATCATGAGTATATGTTAAAGTATGCAAGGTGCATTCTACCCCACGCAGCTAAAAAAAAAAAAAATGTCACCATACTGTTAAGCTTTTTTTTTAGATCTTATATCCAAGCCTTCCTTCTAACTTGCATATTTATTCCTTAGTAGTTGCACTGGTATAATGTGCGAGTCTCTCAACCGAGAGTAAGAGTTACTTCATGCCAAAGGGACTGTAAAGTTACAAAATGTATGTTCCCATAATCTCACTGTCTGCCATTTCCCCTACTTTATGAAAACATACCATGGAGAAAAAAAGAAAAAAAAAAAAAAAGAAAAGGCATGTAACCAGTTCATTTTTTATCCATCCAAAAGAGAGGGTAGATTTAGGGAGGTAGAATATGTGCAGTACATAGAAAAATACAGCATTTGAGTAATCTCCCCAAATTCAGCTCTTTAGTCTTAACTTCTTGACAACTTCCAGTAAAAAAAAAAAAAAGTCTTGGCACAAAAAGAAGGAACACCTACTTTTTAGAAATGTCTTTACTCAGCTAAATGAACACGACAGTCACGGAAAATGCCCCATTTTTAGGGCTATTAGAGTGTCTGTGTCTTTCAGCATTAAACAAATTGTCTTTGGGTCAAATCACTTTGAGAAGGGATGAGTATAAGAAACTGTACTGAGTTTGTGCTCAAAAATTTACAGTAGACCTCCCAGGGTCAGACTAAGATCTGGATGGTGATATGATTTCTCTAATGGTATTAGAGAAACAAATCATATCAGAAAATCTGTCATAATGGGATTGTAAAATCTGAGATACAGATTGAAATGAAAGGCTGCTAATGCTGTAGGGCACAGATATTACTGGATGTAATTGCTGTCATTTCTTACTAAATAGTCATTAACCATCCTGAGGTAGCATTGGTTTAGATTTGATTCTGCTAAAATGTAAAGATACCTTTAGAGATCTGGTTGTCAGACATAGTCAGAAATAGACTTTTAACAGGTTTTTCCAATGATTCAATTTGAGTTTAAATTAAAAAAAAAGTGTAAATTGGCACTTAGGTATAAATAAATCTCTAAGTTAACTGACTAAAATCCTTGAATCAGAGAAAGGAAATTTTTTGGTATGTGACACTGTTGCTGGTATTTGTTAATAGAATTAAATGCTCAGCAGTACAGATTAGGATACTGGTTTAGATCGTTTTTTAGTTTTCCAAAATAATGGTTAATTACATGAAGTGGATAATGTGACCATATTATTGATTATGATGATTCTTTGTATTGTGTATTTGACCTGTGTATCAATGAAGCTACTTTGGATTTCTAGCTGCTGCATGGTTATGCCACACTGGTATTTTGGCTAGTGATATACCAGGGCAATGCAATTTCCTGCATTGCTTGAATAAAGAAGCAAAAAATCTGATATAAAAATGAGGTTTTAGCCTTTAGCTTGTAGCAGAAGAGTATGAATTATTGGCTAACACAACCTAGAAAGGCAGATCTTTAACATTTCAGTTTAAAAAGAGTAAATTCTGATGATGTATGTGAATTTCTTCTGAAGTTACCCCAATTTAGTAGTTGTGGGTTTCAGGGTGGAGAAGGCTTTTAATTGATATCAAAGCAGCTAAATATACATAAAATCTGTATTTTAAATAAAAGAGGGGAAAAAATATTGAAAAGATGCTCCCAAGCAAGTGAAGTAAATAGCTATACCCAGCAAGATATTAGGAAATCAGAAAGATTATCTGTGGAATGTAGGAATGCTCAGTAACAAAGTTCTGTCAGCTCTGTAGGGATAACGTAAAACTTGTCAAAAACCATGTTATTTTTTACTTTCTAATGGAAAGTGGAAAAAATAAAAGATCTAGGTACCTAAAATAAGAAGAGAACTGTAACTTTTATATAGGAAGAAAGGGAAAGAGACAATAAAATATTTGGGTTAGCTCTCCCCAAAATAAGTTAATTCAGTGTTCAAAGACATATAAACTAGGATAACAGGAATAACAGTACAGTAGCAGGAGTTACTATGTAGATGGTAATTCCAAGGTAGATGAAGAACTCAGACAAAAATCAGAGAGGTAATCGGGAGCTAAGAAACTGACATGTGACATTACAGACTAAAAGTTAAGCAACTGTTTGATATCATTTGAATGAATTCTAGCAAATGAAATATTTCTAAAAATAACAATCTGTGAAAGTTAAGGCCTGAATATTTGACCTCTAAAGCATGTAAAATTTTAGGGTAGATACAAGGAATGGAAAATGAAGGATATTGATATACTCAGCAAATTGAGTAAAATGCATTCAAAGTTTGATCATAAGTGTATTGTTTAGACTAACTTGTTACTGGGCTGCTTTACTAAGGGTAGAGCCACTGGTTTGAGAGAAGTGATCATTGCTTTCTAATTTGGTACTTGTGAGATCATAACTATAGTATTATGTTTTGTTTTCTCCTTCTTACTACAAGGAAGACTTCAATAAGCTTAAGCAAGTCTGGCAGAAGGCCACCAGCATTGCCACTGGCTTGGAGCACAGGGTGCATGGGCAGAGGCAGAGAGAGCTAAATTTATTCAGCCTCAGGAAGGAAGTGGGGTGGAGAGGTGGCGGTGGGTGCAGGGATCTAACTGCTGTCTTCAATGACTTAAAAGTTGGTGGTTATAGGGAGAACCATGTTCTTCTTCAAGGCACACGTGAAAAGGGCAAGAGGCAATATTCACAGGTTACAGCAGATATGTGTACCAGAAAAATGCAAGGATGAATTCTTGATAATAAGGGCCATCAGAAATTGGAACAGTTTCTCTGAAAAGATTTTGGAATTTCCATCCATGGAGGTACTCAAAACTCAACTGGACAAAGCCCTGAGCATCCTCTGACTCTGAAGTTAGCTGTGCTTTGATTTGGAACTGGTACAGATGACCTCCAAAGGTCCATTACAACTTAAATTATTCTGTAATTCTGTGATCTTTCTTTAATAAGGTAATTACTTTTCTATAATTATTAAACATGATAGATTTTATTTCCCTGGACATATTACAGTTGATGGGAGTAACATCAGAAGTTCTTTCAATGTGGAGTTTGAACAATGGTTTGGGAGCAGTTTATACATGTGAAATTCCAGGGCAGAGTGGAAAAGAAGTGTTTGTACATCTTTCCTAGGCTAGTAGTAACAAGTGGCCCCATAACAACTGACTATGTGGATGGTTTAGGGAGTGTTATTTCAATCCAAACTTCTTAGAGGATGTTATCTTTGCATTATCAACACTTTTTTGTGTTCAAAGACATATATCCTATTCCATATTCCTATCTCAAGTAAAGATATAACATGTGTCAAGGTCTCTCTCGCAGTCCCTGACTTGATCTTTGTTTTGCAGATCTTAGAGGCATCCCATGCATTTTAGTCTTTCTCTTGAATTGTTTCATCCACTGTGCTGTCAGATCTATTGGGTCCTCCACAATTTGTGTTATTTTAGGTTTTAATGATGGTGCAGATTCCAGATTCTGCTGTTTGTTTGTTTGTTTGTTTGTTTCTTCCCTTGTTTGTGTATAAAGCTGGAACCTCCGTATGTTTCATCTAGATGGCTGCTCTGATTTGGTATCATCTCCACAGTGCCAGGAATAAATTTACAAGTTCAGTCATTTTAGCCACTGACATCTTATATGTTTGATCACTGTGAATGGTTTAGCTGTGATGAATCCTTGTCATGGTACACTTGACTAGATGTTTTCATGTGTTTCTAATATGATTTTACAACATGCCACTTTTCCCATTTACATCTATGTAATCAGGTAAGCTGCTTCTAAGATTTTAATTAAGCAATATTTCAGCAATTTCTATGCCAGTTTTCAGACTGCTGATCTATAATGTAGTAATGTGAAGTAGAGATGTTTTGAAATCTCCTTTCAATGCTTTTAACAACATTTCACACAAAACCATTAGGGACTGAATACCAGAAACCAAAAGCAATACACTTACAATCATACTCTTTTGAAGATTTAAACTCATAATAGTCAACCTGTAAGTCATACTGCTGCTGCAGTGAGCATGTCACATCTCAGAACTGTAGGTGCATGTAACGGTTTAACCCCAGCCAGCAACTAAGCACCACGCAGCTGCTCACTCACTTCCCCCCACCCAGTGGGATGGGGGAGAGAATTGGGAAAAGAAGTAAAACTCGTGGGTTGAGATAAGAATGGTTTAATAGAACAGAAAAGAAGAAACTAATAATGATAACACTAATAAAATGACAGCAGTAATAATAAAAGGATTGGAATATACAAGTGATGCGCAATGCAATTGCTCACCACCCGCCGACCGACGGCAGTTTGTCCCTGAGCGGCGATCTGCCGGCCCCCACTCCCCCCAGTTTATATACTGGGCATGATGTCACATGGTATGGAATACCCCATTGGCCACTGTGTGTCAGCTGCCCTGGCTGTGTCCCCTCCCAAATTCTTGTGCCCCTCCAGCCTTCTTGCTGGCTGGGCATCAGAAGCTGAAAAATCCTTGACTTTAGACTAAACATTACTTTGCAACAACTGAAAACATCAGTGTGTTATCAACATTTTTGTCATACCTAACTCAAAAACACAGCACTGTACCAGCTACTAGGAAGACAATTAACTCTATCCCAGCTGACACCAGGACAGTGCATATTGTGCTTACATGTTTAGCAATTGCATTCTTTAATGATGTTATTTATGGAGGGCATTATTATGGGGTTGAAAAAATAAATTCATATTACTCTATTATTTCCAGTACTATTTCCAAACATATGCCAAGAGCTGAGTGGTGAGCTAAATTTTTTTGCTCTTCAACTTTTTTATAGGCAGTGTCTCTCTTTTTAAAAATATTAGATGCTGATGTTTTGCTTTAACCTTCATGGACCAGAAAGTTTTTTCCTTTTTACAGGGCATACTTGCTAAAAGAGACACAGCCCACAGTTTTATGTCATCTGGCTACTTCTGAGCTGGTTGCCTAGATGCTCTTTAGAATTGGTTAAGAAAAACAAACATCTAGGGCATGATTCATCTAACCTATTTTACATGGCTACTTCAAGAGGTGAGATGACTCTTATTCTAGAGATGATTTATGCTCTCCACTGACTGTAAAGAGAGCTTAAACAACTAACTCATAGGAAGATCTTTATGGTGTGGGTTGCTGAATTTGGTCTGATGAATCCTGGCCTTAGTCTCCTGATTTTAGACCTGAAATAACAGTTCTATTTTTTAAAAAAATGAATTATTTTATTTATGCCAAGTGATTACTTCAAAATAGTTTTATTCTTACTGCCAGCTCACATTTACTCAGAATCATCATCTCAATGATATAGTCATGGATTTACCTGCTTAGAAAATCTAATATGAGGTATCATTCTCAAACTGTTTTCTTGTTTAGCAAAATCAGATACGCCATTGTAAGCTGAAGTCACGATGTTCTAGCACCCATCCTGAATGCACATTTTTCTATATTTGGTTGGGGGGGGGGCTTATGTGACTTTGAGGGAGAATTTAGAGTTGACTCAGCTTTGGCAAATTTTCAGTATATCCTCCATGTTGACTGTGTAAATTTCAGTATGATTCTTCTTACTGTTGTATATGCTTGAAGTACTATCTAGGTAAAATCAAAGGCAGGGGACTGTCAAAGACAATCTGTAACACTTTGTGAATTTCCTATTAAATATAGTATAATAAATGCTTATTTTAGCTTTATTTTTTAAAAATATTTTATAGCTGAGCCCTCTTTGACTGTACAATATACAAATAAATGTTATTCCAGCATTGTAAGTTGTAAATCAAATTGTTTTATTTAATTTCTGCATTCAACATAAACTTGAGTATTCTTTTTCTTCTCAGAAATTACTTTTTTTCAGGGAATGAAGGCATTCTCATAAGAACATTTTTATTCCTGATTATTAGTCCAAGGCATTTTTTACGTGGATGTAAAGTCTTATACAAAGGACTGAAGCTCTATGAAAGATAAGATTATAGTTAATAAATCTTTGGAGTTTTCTTTCAGGATTTATAAAAATTGTTTTCCAGTTTAAATGAAGCACTAAAAGCATAATGAAGTTATATTATTCATTTCAAAATGAAGATATGTGGAGAGAACAAATATTGCCTGGTGATGATAGTGCAACTCTATATGTATCGGTTTGTAGCTAAGCATTGTTTCAAGTTGGGAGAAACAGTGTGGAACTACAGGAGTTTACTCCCTGAGACTGTCCTACTTAGTCTTCTTTTTATTCTGTTTGATTCACAAAAATGTGCCAGTCACAGTAGCATCAAAACAATACAAAACAAAATTAAGATCTTTTTCTGTGAAGAAATAGGTGAAAGCATTTATTAATTTCACAGAAGCCTTCATTTAGCCACCAGAGTATGAGGCATTTCAGATTTGGCTCAGGTTGATAGTGACTTGAACTGGCAGCTTAACATAAATGTCATTCATAGCTAACTCCTAAGCCATCTGAGAATTTCTATCTTTCATTTAAATATCATTTAAACATTTACCTTTTAAATATCAGAACAATTAAACAATTTGAGATCACTATCATAAGTTATCATTATTTCTAGGTAAAAATGTTTGTCCTCTAAAACATTTGTTGCAGATTAAGTAGATGCTGCTGAGTACAATTTAGAAATCAAGAAGTTCTGTTGTTTTGTGCAGCACAGAAAAACAAATTAGATAACCATACTGATCCTTCCCATTTCTTAAATATATTTATCTGCTTTTAATGAGTAGAATACTATATTAATAGTATGACAAAATAAACCTGCATACCACATCATTGATAGTGTGTTAAAAAAAAAAAAAAGGAAGATTTTATTTAAGGCAATAAAGACCATAAGTAATCAAAAAAGATCTTCATCTTTCCTCTTGCCTCATATCTGGTTAAAGAAAAAGATGTTACAATCCATCACAACACAATTTTGATAAGTGGAACACTACAAGATGATGAAAATTTAAGTTTACTATGATTTTTAAATATCAGGGAAAAGGGAGGAAAATAGTATCAGAAGTGTTTTTTAAATGTATATTTTTTAAATGTCTTCTAAGGTACTCATGTTACTTTATCTAGAAGTTATTGTCAGGAATTACTGGCATAAATTGTTAGTACTAGGAAGGAACTGGCTGATGGTAAGATTTTAAATCTGGAAAATTTGAAATTTGAAATGTCTCTTTGTACAAGCCCTGACACACTTCTGTTAGCTTCTTCTTCCTAACCGTATAAAACTTTATAAAATAGACCATTTACCTTCTCAGATGTAACTTCTCAGGAACATCTGCCTGTCATACACTTCAGAAAAATCTGTTAGGATCTGCAAATCTATCAAATCATCTATGCTGAAAAGCCTTCTTAATACTTCTGTTTTCAATGAACTGTACAGTAAACTGCCATCTTTTAATTGTTAAGCTTCTGACTGCCAATCAACTTTACAGATAATCCTGCCCAAATCATGGAGAAACTTAATGTTTGCTCCTCTTTCCTTCAGCATTCCAGAAATATTACAGTTAATGTCCTGAGAGTAGAGGCCATCATTTTACTATGATGTTTGTGATAGGCACAATATAATGGGAACCTAGTTTAAAGGTCAGACTTGCAAAGTCAGAGACATAAAAATGCTGATAGGTGCCTTCTGTAAGTGAGAAATCAGACTTGGGGTCTGGTGTAGTTAGGCACTTCTGGAAATACCCTCTGTTATTAAAATGTCTTTGGACCATTAATGCTCTTAGAATAAAAATATTAAATAAAACATTAAAAGAACACCTAGCATTTCCTCTTACCTATAAACCTATATGTCTTTTCTTTTACTTTTTAACTCCTTTTTTATGGATTTAGGTGTTGATGGGTTTAATACTTGAACTGTGGGTACCTAAAACTTATTTGTAAGCATGTTTCAAATCTAACAGGCTGCAATTTTTTATTTATAAGGCGGAATATTTGTTCAATTGAAGAAAAAATACCTGACAAACATTTGAGCAAAATTGGGGCATATATAATCTGCAGTGGAATATACAGGATAGCCTGAGCCCGTGTACAATGCTGTGTCTCTTAGACTTACCTGTTTATTTTGAGGTAAATCTAGGCGTTCTCACATAATGCTCCAGTGAACTATGTGGCTTCACCCTCAAAGGAGCCTAAAATTCTACAGGAGCCAGAGCTACAGAAACTGTGGTGCTGGTGTATGAAAATAATACATAATGGACTCCGTTTCTCTGAGTACAGGCAAAAGTAGTAATGACACTAAGTTTGGTATTAGACATTTCACTTAGTACTCTTTTATTCTTCAAGAAACAGATAAGTGACTGTGGAGGAAAGGAGTACTGCATAAAACCATGTGTTGAGAAAAGAATTATCTTCTTATTTAGTATTTTGATTCTAACACAGACATGGTGGTTTGGTTTTGTCTTTAGTGGGAATTACACTGTTTTCCTCTTTAGGGGCCTGTTTTCCATGGTACTAAAAAAAGCAAAAGCATTTGGGCTGTATGTTATTGTTTGTCGCAAACCTTCAGTGTTATGAGAGAATCTGGCAGCAAGTGAGAGCAGTGTAAATTAATCTGAGGTGTATTCTGCATTTCTTTTCAGCCAGCACTCTGAACCTTAGGCAAACAGATGGCTTAGGATTTCTCTGAAAGATTCAGTGCTGCAAAGTGAACATTTCTCAGGCTGTAATTTACTTGAAGCCTGAGGGGTTTTTTTTCCTTTTTTTTTTTAAATATTAAAACATAAAGGAAAAAAAGCCAGTATGTACTGTTCTATTAAGACATAACATTAATATTTAGATCACAAACTACTTACTATAACTGTGACATTGTTTACTTAGTTATTATGCAAGCCACTCCTAATAGTTCCTTTTAGTATACTTAATTTTTTTTCATCCATCAAAAGAAATAACTGAATATTACGATTCCTTAATTTTTAATGCAACAAAATGTGTTTATATGGGCTATAAAAACCTCAGGGGTAGCAGTAGGCTTTTGATAGATTACGTTCTCCATGGCTACTTGCCAGGTGATCAAAGTTGCCGATTCCAGCTATAATGTAAGCTCGAGTACGATGATCCTGTATTTTTCTCAGTATGACTACAGATACAGCAGTAGACAGAACCTGCGTAGTCTCTCCTGCAGCATTAACAGAGAACAATCTTCCCTCCTAAAACATGAAGGGAAGAGGGAGAGACTGGAGGCTATTTTTTAGTGTGAAAAAGGAATGTACAGAGTTGCATATTCCCATTTCTGTTATAGAGGGTAGATTTGATTAATGAGATGCTATTTTTCCTTGATACTGTAAAAGCCTCTCCTAAGATTGACTTCTTTGAGTCTGCTTAGGCTAAAAAGTAATTGACTTGCTATGTTGATTTTTTTAGCATAATTCAGTATTTAAGTGACTAAAACATGTATGATTTCACACCTTTGAAGTTCTTCCGGAGGTGGGATGTCCCGTAAGAACTCAGAGTCACAGCACTGGCCTGTAGTTCACTCAGTAATGCTAGTGCCAAGTTTAGCCAGCATATTGTGTCATCTTTTGTCTGTCTTCACTAAATTATTTATTCCCTTCTGATGAATTTACTGCTAACCACAACTGTTTACTTAGGATCCTCCTGGGAGCCTGGACTTAGCACAGAAACACTCACAAGCTAATTCTTCCCAGCTAGTGCATTCAATTCCAACAACAAACTTCCAGCGGCATTAATTTTTCTTTCATTTTTAAACAGCACATGTTTCTTCCACACTGGAATATAAAAACACCAGACAAAATACTTCTGTATTTCTACTGTAAAAGATTTGATAGATGACTTTTTTTGTTCAACAGCTTCACATTCTGAGCAGTGCTCATTCCCGTGGAGAAAGAGACAAAAATACTCTGTAGAAAACAGACTAGGAGTCACTGCTACCTCTCTGCTTTTTCTCTTCTAGAGATGTGCTGTGGTGCCAAAAGGAAAGAAATAAAAGAAGGAAAATGCAGCCATTTGAATTTGAGAATCTGTGTTCAATCTAGTGAAACCTTGTTTCAGTAATATCTACTTTTAACAGAATAATGTATGTTCCCAGTAATGTGCAGTTTACTTGTTAGGCCAATTTATCTTCTGGTCTATTGACTGGTTGCTTCAATCATTTCAAAACCTCATACCTGAGAAGCTTTTGCAGTGTTGATATTTTAACATTGCTTTGAATATTTTTGTATTTTCTTTATAGTGTTTCTTTATATGTTTAAGTGGATAGTTTTGATGAAATGTATGAAGTTTGATAATTAAGACCTAGCCACAGCAGATGGAAAGGACATTATTCCTTTCTTCTTTACAACCCTCTTATATAAGTGAAATTTGTTCTGTTCCTCCTCAGTCTCTCTCTGTTTTCAAGATTTGCTCCCACTGTCTAACGTGTTATTTCCTGGACTTCTGATCTTTTGTTGTTCTTCTCTGAACTCTACTGTGCAGAAGGTACAGTGTCCACTTGGAAGGTGTCCTGTTCAAGGAGAAGCGGGTAAGTCGCAAAGTGGAAGGAATACTCTACAGGGTGTTCTGATTTATGTGGTAGTATAATGTTTGACTTAACAAGACCATGTTGTTGACATGTGCAACCTGTGACCCATTATAACCTCAAATCTTGGTCTGCTGCCTGCCTGGTCACTCTTCACCCTGTGTTTAATTAACTGGATGTGCCTGCTCAAATAAACTGCATTTTTTACGTACAGAATTCCATAAGTATCAAGCCATTTCCCCAACTTTTCAATACGATAAAGTTAGACTTCAATATTATCCTCCAGTATATTTGTAGTCTCCTCCAGATTAATGTCGTTGAAACTGTAATAAGAAAATAATAAAAGCTAACAAGATTTTTCCATTATCCCAAGACAGGCCCCTGTGCAGTATAACTTGATATGTTTTTCATTATTTGCCAATGAATTACAGATAACTGTTCTGCAAGCATGGCTACCTATCTAGTTTTGCATCCAACCTGTAGCATTTGCATTCAAGTTGTTTTCCTTCCTCATTTACGAGCTTTAATGGACTCAAGATAAAACACCTACTGCTTCTCCCCATCTGCAAGGCCTGCTACTGTTTTAGAAGACAATTACATTGGTCTGATATGTGCCAGATTCTACCCGCTATTCATCTTTAATTATTTCCCAGATGATTAAAATACTTTGATTATCACTCCAGTGTTTTTCTGGTTGGCAAAAAGATTCAACACCTAAAATCATAGGAAAGCAGATAGTCATTGATGTGATTTGCAGAAGACTTACTGAATAAATTTGACTGTGGAGATATTCAAAGGTGCTCAGGAACTTTAATTGTTCAGCCATCTAAATATTCTAAGTAGACAGACCAAACTTGAGGCATTTGAGTGTGAAAAAGATTTTC
This sequence comes from Haliaeetus leucocephalus, assembly GCF_000737465.1. Lineage (NCBI taxonomy): Eukaryota > Metazoa > Chordata > Aves > Accipitriformes > Accipitridae > Haliaeetus > Haliaeetus leucocephalus. The sequence continues at coordinate 10,629,881 of NW_010973187.1, read as the reverse complement.
CTCACTGAGTCATTAGTGCCAAAATAGTCGGTTTGAACCTGGATTTATTTACATTAGTATTTCAGCAGTACTTTACTGAAGCAAACAGAGAAAAGCATATAAAAAATTGGGTCTGTGCTGTCATCATCAAGCACCATAAAATTCCCTTTAACCTTGTACAGCTGCAAGCATGCTCTTATTGTAAATAACTGTAAAATAAGAAAGATCTGGGGTTTTTAAAAAATTATTTATTGGTGACTTCTGATTTTACTTTTTTATGGTTTTTTTCTTGTTTCTAAATAATTTCCATTTTTAGTAAGTACATATTCTTCTTCATATGTACAGATGATGGTAGTTTGGCTGTTTTGGTGAAGGGGCGAGAGATCTTGTGAGAGTGGGGGAATTGTAGGCAAAATGTTGCTTTGTCAGTAATTCTGATAATCACATCTTCTCGAATGCTCATCTTACTTGTAGCTTGTGAAAATTCAACCAAAAAGTTCCTTCTTAAATCAGGGTAGCTTTTTGTAATGATGAGATTGCTCTCCTGTGCTTTAAATATGCTAAGCACAAACAATGCATTCAACTTACTTTGACTCTAAGCCATTATTGTCAAAACAGTGTAGTTTGGAAACTAACAATTAGGTGAAAATGTCTTACTATAGCAATTCCTTCAGGCATCTGTTGTCTGCCTCAACTTCATCCTTTTTGAAAAATGATGTATCATCACCTTGGCAAAGCTGTCAGATGCTGTGTTCCCAAAAATGAATATAGCATTTGCATTCATTTTGCCTGTTGCTCTTGTTTGTTTTGGGGTTTTTTTTAATTTTTATTATTTTTATTTACTTCTGATAGTTCCATTCCCTCTTCCTCATCATAGGCAGTAATGAATGTATTCACATCTTCTTTTCCCTAAACAAAGAAGTGTGTATCAATATTATCAGTGCATAAATGGTTCAAAGGTGCTTAAATTCATGCCAGATGCTTCAGTGACTCATTACCAAATGGTGAAATGTCTGAGAGCTTAACAAGATATTCATTTTTCCTGCTGGAAATGTCTTTTCACAAAGGCCTTTTTCTGCTAAGGGCCGTCATTGATCACAGTTCCTCAGTATGCAGAATCAACAATAGCTGAGCAGGCAGCTTACGAATCAGAGCAATTTGCTTCTAATATCTGCATCAAAACAGTGATTTTATAACAGTCAATTACTTAGGGAAATTTAAATAAGATGCCTTTAAGAAAAACTTTCTTAAGAAAATGGTGTTAATATGTTGTTTGCTAGGGTTTTTTTCAGCTATAAAGGCGAGTGTTTGTTGGGACTATGAAAAATCTGTGATTTTTTTTGTTTCCTACAGCTGGATGAGAACCAAAATCAGTTGTCATTTGGAAAGAGGAATGGATGTGAAAGTTGTGAAATAACTAATAAGCCAAAAGACATTTAGGCATCACTCAGTCTGATCTGAGGTTTGGTCAGTGCCTCGACTTGATACCTGCTGCCTCTTCTGACTCATTTTTAGCCCCTTTCCCACAAGACTGTGATTTATTTCAACAAAATTACTTCAGTAAATATAGAAAAAATATGTATTCTAAAATTAACGACCATTCATTTCCCAGTCTCACCTGCTTTACCTTCCGATATATGAAACACACTCATACTCTAAATGGAGTCACATCCTGAGGTGTAACACTGAATATCACATTGAAAATTATTATCATTATCCAATAGACAGATCGTTTAAACTTTTTTTAGTGTCCCTTAGGACACTTGGATAGTTGAGGCTGACTTCTACTTGAACATGGGTGATGAGCTGCACGCTGTTTTTATTTCAATGCATTTTCATTTCTAGTATTTGTCTACATGTGCAGACATGAAGTAAAAATTGTAACTAGTTGAGAACTTAGAGATTTTCTTTTCAATAGCTGATGAAATTAAAAGCCATAATGACACTGATGTTTTCTTTTTAGCCTGTAGATATCCACTGAAGTTACTATACATTTTACATTAAAACAGGATACTCAGATTTTATAATTATTTATCCATTTATTCTGTAGATAATATTTTCAGTTCCCAAGAAAAAAAGAATAAAGTGAAGTGGGAAGACTGCTGCTTCTAAGCAGTATCACCTAGCTGTCAGGCATTATCACAATGATACATTGTTTAGAATACAAATGCTATGAGGAACTGTGCATCAAACAAAAGTTTTCAATGTATTGATTTTTTTTTCCTTTTAAATTTAATGAAAATGTAATCCTCTGAATTAACAACTTGATCTAAAAGTCATTAAAATAGATGGAAACATATCCATTCATTTAAAAAGTCTTTAGAGCAGGCACTTAAGTAGTTTTTAATGCTTCTCACTCTAGCTTGATGAGTATTATCTTCATTATACAGATGATGCTGTGAAGGCACGGAAAGGTTAAATGTTGATTCCAAGGCCACAAAATGAGGCAGCTGCAAAACCAAAACTGAAATATTCTGAGTTGTCTGTCTGTCCTTTGTATTCAAGACAATACATTACTGTTTTTTATCTAAATAAATGAATAGTTAAGACTAAAAAAAAAAAGGCAATATATTTTACCATATCTCGTGACCTTCATATCATCAGAAAATAACATTTAAACACTATTTTTATGTAGAACAAAGAACCTATATGGTTCAAGAAAGACTTTAGTCAAAGTTTGTTACATTACATTACACAACACAGCCAATAAGTCTGTGTAGGAAACGTTAGTATATTGATACAAAATAATATGGTTACAGGGGTCCCTGCTAAAAAAAAATTGAAGTTTTCTTTAGTTTTACTACTGAGTCCTCTCTGAGGTGTCAGTGGAATAAATAGGAACATTTTCAGTGGTATTTTGACTGGATTGCTTAGGCTCGTCTTTAAATCAGAGAGGCATGCAAGTAAAACTGTACGCATAGAAAAAGAAGTATCTAAAGTTAACCGTATAAAGTGCTGTGAGAAGAGAGAACAAAGGCAATGTGGAAGTCAAGCACCAAAATGCAGTTACAAAAAAGAATTGTGCAAAACTGATGAAACACAACACAGGAAGAAAGATCAGAAATCGTATACCAGTGATTTTATTTACCGAGGGGTCTTATCTTGGTGACCAGTTACAATGGGCCTAGATGGAAATTACGTGTAGACTTACACAGGAATGAAATGCCCAAATTCTTTTTGTGCTTCTTAAAATGTTTCGTATATATGCCCATGTAAGTTAACAGATTGGTGGTGGGCAATAGAACTTCAATCTTCCGTCATGCTGGTAACCCCAAAACATTGCAGTATTACCTATTATTACAATGCTTTTAAATCTTGGATAAGGTGATACTGGTGTTTTGAAAGAAAAAAACCTTCTCCTGTATGCTGCAGCACAGCTACCAGTGTGGGGCCTTCACTGATTTTAATGTGGACATGAACAATTCTGAGGCACTACCTTAAAGCAAGGGAGGATGATGCCTTGCTGGGGACCTGGGAGGAGGGTGAGGCCTCTCCCCATTGCTCTTCATTGCTTGAGCAAAGCCGCCATGCTCCTGAATGGACAGAAGCACTGTGGAGGCCAAAGGAGGGAAAAGCATCAGGCCTTACCACATGGAGTTGACCTCAGGGGGCCAGAAGACTAATCCTGGCAATGACATTGTTGATTAGATTTTGCACCAAGTATAGCTTCAATCTCAGTCTAACCATGGAATTAATGTCGAGGTCCATCTCCACAGCTACAGTCAAGGAATCTTTATGCAAAGGTAATATCTGTGGTATTTAGAAGTCAGCTTATAAGTAGACTCTAACTCAAGAGAATTTGATTTTAAAATGAATAGTACTCACATTCCACAGCTATGTAGCTATATGTTTAGGTATTTTCTGTGTGCACTCCTGACTTCAGGCATCGGTAGGGAAAATCCACCTTCTCTGTAAATTATGTTGGTTTTAAAAGACCAAAATGCCATTTCTTTAATTTTGCACAACACTCAGGTGCCCAAGAAAGTACATTGGACTTTTCTTTGGCAACAATGCATTCTGTACAGCTGAGCTTTCAAAAGCAGGTTCAGAAGGTTCCAAGGATTTCAGACCAAAGCATAAATCAATATGTTTAGTATAATTTAACTAAACTACTGCCACCAATTTATGTTCAGCGTCCCTTTGTCAGTGCCTTGACAAGAAACAGTAAAGCAAACTCATTGCCAAAGAATTGTCTGAACCAGAATGAGATGGCAAAAAATTCTCCATTCAGTTTCCTCATGTCCTTCACCATCTCCATATAGGACAATGTATTCATGTTACAATAATATAAAAAAAGTTCTATTCTTGATACAGAAACAAATATTCTCACAATTGCTTTATATTATACTTCAAGTCTAAATATTAGGTTAGATTTTGAAGGCTTTCTGTCCTAAGACAAAACTCCTTCAAAGTCCAGAGGATTTTGCAGAGTAGCAAAACTGTTTAAAATCTTAAAATTTGGTCCCAAAGCTTAACAGAAGTTCTAAAACCTACCTAAGATTAAATCCTGTTTTATTTCTGCTGCTAGTAAGTGTTCACTTTTTCTCTTCAGTTTGTATCATCACAGAAAGAAGGGATCCCGGGTCCAGAGAGAACAAAGGGACTTTGTTTTTTAAATAGTATTGTTTGGAAGGAAGGCAAAGGAATTGGGGTTGTTGTGGTTTTATTTCTTTAACACTCATCTTAAGTCAGTATTTGCAAGCAAACTGAATGTGTCTGTATTATCATTATGCATTTGTGCTGTGATCACTCCAAAAACCTGAAACCTTTCCTTGTGCTCTCTGAACAGGCCAACAGTACCAAACTCAGTTTCTAATAGATTCATGGGCCCAAGTACATGTTTTAGCAGTCTATATTTAGCTCAGTGCAGAACAGGTGTCTTTGTTATAGCAGGGAGATAGGAGCGTTTATTTTTTCCAATTGCTCTGTAAAAAAAAATTGTAATTATCACATTGGTAAGTTCCTGATAAGTTCCTTATTATCCTGGAGCACCCACTTGGGAAATCTGGGTTTTTTGGCTGCCTTTTTTTTTTTTTTTTTTTTCTCTTTCCGCCAAGGCGGGGGGTCGGGGACCACGCCGGGGG
>NW_010973187.1:10618051-10624808 GCF_000737465.1 Haliaeetus leucocephalus | reverse complement strand
TTTTTTTTTTTTTTGGGGGGGGGGAGGCGGGCAGGGGGACTGGTGGTGTTTCTGTGGTTTTGTTTTAAATTATAGTATTATTTTTATTACTTTGGTCTTCTTTTCTCAGGTTCTCTTCTATTGCTATTCCTTTCTACCTAGCTTCCTTTGTAATTTTTTTACATTATTTCCATTCTCTGTCACCACTTATTTTTATTGCAACAGTCAGTCCCAAGGTAGCTTACACTGTTGCACTAGAAATTGTTAGCAGAAATTATTAATAGCTAATGCTCCTTGAAAATGGATGGGATATGTGTCTGCAGGCTAAGGCAGCTTTTGATTTGTTCACCTGTAACTTACCTCTGGAAGCAGTTGTTTTGTTTAACATTGCTCAATAGAGTGCTGTACAAAAGCTCACGATGAACACACATAAAGCTTAGACTGTGGCCCTGAAGTTTACCATTTTACACTCACTTATTACAGCAGTTTGCAAGGCTTGTTTTGTAGGGCTAAGAAATAGGTTGCAGGATGACTGGGGAAAGGACTGGTCTGTGACATTGTTTCTTCAGCTTCATTGATACATAAGTGGCAAAATTAGGAAAGAGTCATTAAAATGATTGGCTACTTTTTCTTCTTATTTTCTATTTAAACAGCTATTCCAAAAGACTGGCTGTCATTGAAAATTGACATTTGATTTTCTACTGAAGTGAATGCAAGTCACTCACTCTCTGATAAATCCTCAGATAATGAATATAATACAAAGTTTTCATATCAGCTTTGCAGGGATGTTCCTGGGCAACTAAAGGTCCTCATCATTTTTGGCATGCTGCATATTTCTCCTAGCAGTATTCTTCTTTCTCTTACCTTGCATACACAGTTCTTCACTATATCTAGTAACTCAACCATTCTATTTGTTAGAGATTGAGGAATTCTGCTTCCATAAATGTCATATTAATCTTGGAGCTGTATTGAAAATGTTCTCAGTCACCATCATTATAATCCTTGTGCACAATAATTTATTGCGGTGGCTGTAGTCAGCAAATCATCTGTAGCATTTACACAGAAGAAGGCAATCTCACTTGCCTCACTATTGCATCAGTTGTTCTCTTTAGCAATTTAATTCTGCGTATCATGAGTGAGAGGCCTGTTGTGCAATGACAATATTACACTGCATTAGCTGGGGTATCCGTGAATAAAAAATGTGCTTCAGGTAATGTTTTCCCAAGCACCAAGAGAAGTAAAGTACTATGGTTTGACTTAATCAGAGTAATACAAAAGAAAACAACATAAACCATTGAATATAACAAGCCAGACAGTGCCAGCAAAGCAGTACAGTTGCGGAGAGGAGAAGAATTTGCTGTCTTTTTCTTTAAAAAAAAAAAAAAGCCACACAGAAAAACCTACCTGATAGTCTGTGTTGTGTATATACATAGACATTCTTTCATTATAGTGCATTGGCAGGACTGGATATGGTAGTCTTACTAGCTGAAACCTGAAATTCCATAGATGTAAAAAACATAGTGAACTTTTTTGAACTTCAGAGACCGTAAGGCTTGGGCTGTATTTTTTCTCATTTTGTGTAAGAAAACTCACAGAAGTTGAGAATGGAGATCAAAGGATATGCTCCTTTTATTTTCAGTGTGGCCAGGATTTCTCTCTGAGTTTGTGAATAAAATAAATAGCTAAAGTGTTTTTAAATTTGTTTTCTTACTTATTTTGCTGATGCCTTACAGTAAAAATTCCCAACAGGTGTAGTGTGATGGACAGTGCATCTGCCCTGCAACCAGTCTAAATAGCCTGGAAAGAGTGAGGGACCCCAGAGAGTGGAATATCACGCACGACAGGTCCAGCAGCTGGTCATAGCTGTATTGGATAGAGTCAGGACTGCTCAGGGGGATCTGTCACATGCCATCAAATTTAACACAGAAAATCATGTGCCTCAGGTACCAAAAGTTTGGGAAACATTGTCTATAGTATCTAGGTTAATTAATTAGTCCTACTAACATGGATTAAAACATACAGTTGAGATTCTTTTCTTTGTGCAGTCAAGGATTTGTTGTCCTTTAAAAGAAAGTTCAATGTATCATCTATGTATTAAACTCTTGTGTGTATGCCTGGGCATGTAAATCTTTCAATTCTCATACAGAAAACTTGACTTGTTTTTAGAAAGCCTTCCTGATCTCTTCTTGTCCAGAATTGGAAGATTTGGGTCAACAAATCTTGACATCTGCATTCAGGTTCTAGCCCTTAGGGAGCTGAAGACCTTTGAATAATTGAGTTCCCACTGTTCATCTCCTCCAGTGGAAAGCTATCAGCAAGCAAACATTTCTGGTTAAACATGAGTTAGGGGGAAAAAAAAAATAAATGTACCGTACACATATGCTGCTGTCAGTAAAAAAACACCCAGTCAGGCCTTTGCCACACCACAACAAGCTGAAGATTCTGTAGTTCCAGTATTATCTTGGCTTATTTACAAAATCTAGTGAATTAAGGATTCACTGGTATGAATAAATACATCTTCCTGTGAATATTTACATAATTGCAGTAAAGCAGGAGTATCTGGTGCAAGTAAAAGGCTATTTCTTCAATATAAAATCGTTTAAAGCATTTTAAAATATCAGAGTGTATCATTCTCAAAAAGTGCTGAGTAAGTGCATGAAGGTTGATTATGTTACAAAGTATGAATGCAAAAACTGCCACTAAAATACATTAGCATTCTCAAAAGCTGTGATACCTAAGTCTAAAACACAGCGAGTTTGCAAAAGAGATCTTAATCCTAATTAGAACTGGTCATAACTTATATAAAATAATATTTGCTTTGCATCTAGCCTTTTATTCATTTATTATTTTTCTTGATTCCTAAATCACTTGCCAAACAATCCTTAATTGCCCATGTAACTAGACTGGTTCCAATAGTTCTGAAGTTGAGTAAACTTTTAAGAACATGGTTTTGCACATTAAGCCATCAGTTAAGGCACTAAATATAACATATCAGACATAATCATTCACCATCATTAAAACTATTTTTAATGGGAACAGCTATGGCAATTGCCCATAGTTGTGAGGACAAGTGAGGTTAAGATTGGTAGTAATACCAGCATTTTTTCTTTGTGCTCCTATGCATCTAATGTCTGTTTTGTCACATAGATTGAAATTACTGAAAACAAAATAAAATCTGAAATCAAGACAAAGATACTTACGAGGTAGTAGCAAGAAGAGCTGAAGACTGTAGAGCTCATTTGGCTTTTAAGTTATGCAAGTCTCATTTTCTAGGAAGCTCTTATATTCTACTGATGGGCAATTTAGAAAATTCTTAGATCATTTTTTTGTCACTAATTGGGAGCCATTTAATTTATTCAGGCAGATAAGAGATGTGAGTGTGGGAATTGCATACTCTTAAGACAGTCAAGAATCAAGACGAAGAAGTTGGAGAAAAAGAGACCTAAGTTTCCTCACGCCAGCCTGAGATTTCTTCAGGACTTTGGTATGTCAATTAATCTCTTTGTTTTAATTTGTTTTAAAACTAGGAATAATTATATTTCTGTAGTCTAGAAGAGATTCTAGATTTAGGAGTGCTTGTAAAGCCTTTGAGAGGCTTCACTGGTAGATGTTCTGAATTATCACTATGTACTTACAAATATGCTCTCATTTTCTTAAAGGTTGATACTTCCTGGCAGCATTAACTCAATATTTTCAAGGGACAGATTGCTAATTAATTTTCTAATATTGTGGAAGCACACTAAAATTAATAAGTACATAGTCATATTTAGCACAAATCACTTAACTCTTAAGTTTTGCAATACTGTATATTGGTACATTTTTCATATTATAAATATCTAATTTAAAGTTTAAAAAAGATTACATATGAAGTCACATAAGGCATAATATGGAAAATAGGCAGGGAAAGCCCGCTTCTACAGTTCATGGAATTATAGGAACCGGGTGATGGATGGTACTTTCTCCTCTGCTTCATGTCGCCTCTGTATGTTGCTTCCAGGAAACAAACAAACAAACCCCACAACACTATAGTTATAGTCCAAACCTCAACACTAAAGCCATTTCACCATTCTGAAAACTTCCTGCAGCTCTGATTGAACAGTTCCTGTCACATGTGGTTTAGTTCTATCTTGCTCTTCCTCCTTATTTAGACCCTTCATAGAATCATAGAATCATAGAATCATTTAGGTTAGAAAAGACCTTCAAGATCATCGAGTCCAACCATCAACCATGCCAACTAAACCATGGCTAAACCTAATGGCTAAACCTACTGAAGTACCCCGTCTACTCGCTTTTTGAATACCTCCAGGGATGGTGACTCAACCACTTCTCTGGGCACCCTATTCCAATATTTGACAACCTTGTCAGTAAAAAAATTTTTCCTAATATCTAACCTAAATCTCCCTTGCCTCAACTTGAGGCCATTTCCTCTTGTCCTATCTCCAGCCACCTGACAGAAGAGACCAACACCCACCTCACTGCAGCCTCGTTTCAGGTAGTTGTAGAGAGCAATAAGGTCTCCCCTCAGCCTCCTCTTCTCCGGACTAAACAGCCCCAGCTCCCTCAGCCGCTCCTCACAAGACTTGTGCTCCAGGCCCCTCACCAACTTGGTTGCCCTTCTCTGAACACACTGCAGCACCTCAATGTCTTTTCTGTAGTGAGGGGCCCAAAACTGAACACAGGACTCGAGGTGCGGCCTCACCAGTGCTGAGTTCAGGGGAAGAATCACCTCCCTGCTCCTGCTGGCCACACCATTTCTGATACAGGCCAGGATGCTGTTGGCCTTCTTGGCCACCTGGGCACATTGCTGGCTCATGATCAACTGGCTGTCAACCAACACCCCCAGGTCCTTTTCTGCCGGGCAGCTTTCCAGCCACTCTTCCCCAAGCCTGTAGCGCTGCATGGGGTTGCTGTGACCCAAGTGCAGGACCCGGCACTTGGCCTTGTTGAACTTCATACAATTGGTCTCATCCCACCGATCCAGCCTGTCCAGATCTCTTTGTAGAGCCTCCCTACCCTCAAGCAGATCAAGCCTGCCTCCCAACTTGGTGTCGTCTGCAAACTTGCTGAGGGTGCACTCAATCCCCTCATCCAAATCATTGATAAAGATATTAAACAGAACGGGGCCCAACACCGAGCCCTGGGGAACACCACTTGTGACCTGCCACCAACTGGGTTTCACCCCATTCACCACAACCCTCTGGGCTCGGCCATCCAGCCAGTTTTTCACCCAGTGAAGAGTGCACTTATCCAAGCCATGAGATGCCAGTTCCTCAAGGAGTATGCCATGAGAGACAGTGCCAAAGGCCTTGCTGAAGTCAAGGAAGATAACAGCCACAGCCTTTCCCTCATCCACTAGGCAGGTCACCTGGTCATAGAAGGAGATCAGGTTGGTCAAGCAGGACCTGCCTTTCGTAAACCCATGCTGACTGGGCCTGATCCCCTTCTTATCCTGGACTCGTAATGTGAGCGCTCTGAAGACAAACTGTTCCATAACCTTCCCCAGTACTGAGGTCAGGCTGACAGGCCTGTAGTTCCCCAGATCCTCCCTCTGACCCTTCTTATAAATGGGAGTCACATTGGCAAGACTCCAGTCCTCTGGGACCTCCCCTGTTGACCAGGATCACTGATAGATGATAGAGAGTGGCTTGGCAAGGACCTCTGCCCGTTCCCTCAGTACTCTTGGACGGATCCCATCAGGTCCCATAGATTTCTGAGTGTCCAGATGGCATAGTAGGTCACTAACTATTTCCTCCTGTTCTGCTCTTCATCCTTACGTTCCAGCTCAAGGGGTGGAGTACCCTGACGATAACTGGACTCACTATTAAAGACTGAGGCAAAGAAGGCATTAAGTACGTCGGCCTTTTCCTCATCTCTGGTTGCTACGTTCCCTTCTGTATCCATTAAAGGATAGATATTCTCCTTGGGATTCTTTTTACTATTAACATATTTGTAAAAACATTTTTTGTTGTCCCTTACAATAGTGGCCAGATTTAGTTCTAGCTAAGCTTTTGCCTTTCTAATTTTCTCTCTGTATGATCTAACAAGATCCCTGTACTCTTCCCAAGTTGCCCACCCTTTCCTCCAGAGATGATAAACTCTCTTTTTTTTTTTTGACTCCTAGCAAAAGCTCCCCGTTCAGCCAGGCCGGTCGTTTTCCTCAGTGGTTGGACTTGCAGCACATGGGAATAGCCTGTTCCTGAGCCATTAAGATTTCCTTCTTAAAGAATGTCCATCCCTCCTGGACCCCTTTGCCCTTCAGGACTGTCTCCCAAGGGACTCTCTCAACCAGTGCCTCGAAGAGGCCAAAGTTTGCCCTCCAGAAGTCCATAGTGGTGGTTTTGCTGACCACCTTCTTGCCTCACCAAGAATTGAAAATTCTATCATTTCATGGTCGTTAAGCCCAAGACGGCCTCCGACCATCACACCTCCCACCAGTCCTTCCCTGTTCGTAAACAACAGATCTAGCAAGGCTCCTTCCCTGGTTGGCTCACGCACCAGCTGTGTCAGGAAGTTATCTTCCACACACTCCACGAACCTCCTAGATTGCTTACGCACTGCTGTGTTGTATTTCCAGCAGATGTCTGGAAAGTTAAAGTCCCCCACGAGGACAAGGGCATACGATTCTGAGTCTACTGCCAGCCACTTGTAGAACAATTAATTCGTCTCTTCAACCCAGTAGGGTGGTCTATAACAGACTCCAAGCACAATATCTGCCTTATTGGCCTTCCCTCTCATCCTCATCCATAAGCACTCCACCTTGTCATCAGAATCGTGTAGC
>NW_010973187.1:10587497-10618041 GCF_000737465.1 Haliaeetus leucocephalus | reverse complement strand
CTCTCCTAAATAAAATCCCTCACAGCTATTCAGTAATGGATAATTGGTACCTAAAGGAACTACACGTGGTGGTTTATGCTATTCTTACCTTTCCATGTCTTCTGACTTTTCCCTCCCCTCATGTCTTGAAGTTAGAATGTGTGTTTAAGTAGTAGGAGAAGCATCTGATACTTTACTGAAGTTCATCCAGTTGACTTAAATCTAGCAGATGTTTGTGTTATCATTAACATATTCAGTGTGTTCTCTATGGTGAGCTCACCAGAGATTGTAAATGTGATAAAATGGAAGGTAGAGTGACTGCTTTTCAATAATATGTATTTAAAATATAGCAGCTACCTTGAAAAGTTCAGGACTAGCAGGAAAACCATTTAATCTAGGAGGATATCCTGAGTAAAGAATAAATTAGGTTTGTAAACTGAGAGATCTTGTGAAGGGGAATAGAAGTGTCTGCATTTGTGTTTCATGGCAATACCACTTCAAGTTAAGTGTAAAAGTGTGGGAGAGAAAGGAAAAATGATTGATTTGGAACAGAGAGGCAGCATAGCCTTCTCAGAGGCAGTCTCATCAAAGGAGGTGGGAAGGTCCTCTAACCTTTAAATCTGAAGTTTGTTTCTGAAAGCCACTGCCTAGAGGTAGACTGAACCTAGATAATTATCTTGACTTCTACAGCTGATATTAAACTTCAAGAAATCATAAATGGCATCTAAAACAAGATGTTGGATACTAGGAGTAAATGACAGGATATATTTTCTTCTTTTATACTTTACTTCTTTAACACCCTGCCCAGTTTTGTAATCAAGAAGTTGATGCAACTTTGCTAAAATAAAATGTCTCATTTTCATTTTAAGCTTGACTGGTATTTAAAGTGGATTCAGGTAAATAACACACTTATATGGTGTTCCTACTTCTCTAGAGGGAAAAAATCTAAACAATGGGATGTAAGCAAATACATCATCTCTATGCCTGAATTTAAGCAGTTCTAAAATCTCAGGTGTTGTGTATATCCCATTCATGTGTAGAAGTCAGACTGGTGCCTGATATCCATAGTGTGTGAAGCCTACTCCTGTATTTATGAGTGGCTCTGGGAATGAACAGGTAGTGAAAGGACAACCTATGACTTGAGGAGAGCACATTTGCTTTTCAGAGTTATAAATTACTGGCTACAATTTCAGTATAGAGCAGCCGGGTCTATAGAGTCCTCTCTACAATAGTTGAAAAACACCTCCTGAGTTTATAGTAATTTCCTTCACTTGTCAAATCCAGACCAATGATCTTCACGTAAAACAGGGACTTGTGTACATAGGAGTTCTGAACAAACATGTAGCAAAAAATTTCAATTATTACCATCACAATTAGCAAGAAAAGGCCATTTGACTTCCACAGACTAGAATTTTGCTTATTTTTTTGAATGTTAGCTGTAACTTGTTTCCAAAGAATTACACTATTCAAAAAATAAATTATCTCCATTGCAGTCTTATCTAATTAATAAATTGAAATCCTCAGAGAAGGAACAGAAAAATGTTCTTCTGACGATAGGAATTTCCTCTTCCTAGAGAAGAAAAAAACCCATATTTGAGTCTAGGCATGTTGCACACTGAGTTTTATTTCCAGAAAAGTGTAGGACATGGTGGAAAAGCAGTTCAGAACCTTTAAGGAGCGAGGTGGTTCAGGAAAAATTTGGAAGATACGATGTCAAGACCATAGTAAAAAAGCCTGCTTTTTTTTCAGCACAAGTTTCTCACATCCTTTTTGAATATTGCAGTTTTCCAAGAAGAAGCCTTGCACTTTTTCTCCCAATCCTACTTGATGACAATAAAAACTGCATATAATCTATCTGCCAGATCACCCTCGTAACACATGGTTTTCCTAAAAATGGTTTCATTTTGCTCAAAAAATTTGTTTTCACATGATGTTAATAACAAAAAAATATATTCTGTAAATTCTTTACAAGATTTCAGCAGAACTTTTAGATATTATAATACTGCTGTGGTGCACAAAAAAAGGTCAAGGGGTTTTTTAATTAGTGTTGTCATGCCCTCTGTTATGATTTTATCCTGAGTCTCATGCTTTTCAGTGTTTCATTTAAGGCTCCATCTCTTGGAAGATATTTGTTGCACCAAATTCTTAGTTTGTTCATGGGAACTAAGGTTTTAAATAAAACATTGCATGTAAAGAGATTCATAATGCTATCAGTTCTCAAGATTTTATCTAGTCCTTTGCCCTCCAGGTTGTGGAGAAAAACCCAAGATCATCATTCTTACACGTTCAAATCAGATGGGAAATAAAAATAATCCAATCTATAAGATGTCTTAAAATTCATGAGTTCTTTTTTTTTTTTAAACAGTCTCATGATTTATTGTGCCTGGCTTGTGATTTTTTGAGTGTCTGGCTTTGACAGTACAGTTAAATATAGAATGTTCATTCATTTTATTCAATTCAGTTTCTAAAACTTATCTGTCAAAATCTTTCTGCCAGTACATTCAGGTTTCCATTTAGCTAGCTGACCCCTTTTCAGAAAGACAATCAACCTTTTACTTAGCACAGTGCTATAATTTAATTAAATTGTTATGAATATACTTTTTTTTCAAAAAAGGTATATTTTATTTTGTTATAATGATGTTCAATACTCTTTGTAAAAAAATTCTTTTTTTTTTTCTGTATTGCTTTCTTCAAGCCTTATGCTCTGCTTAAAATCTTCACTTAACACCTAGTAAGACATTTTGTACTTCAGTATCCCCTTATCGCTGAAACTATCTAGAGACGAAAATGGAAATATCTAGGGTGTGTTTAAAAGTGAAAAGTATATAGATCTGCCAGGCTGGTGAGCAGCAGGAGGGGCTACTCATGGCCACTGCTAAATCTTTGCAGAGAGTAAAATGCATAGTATTTATTATCATTTAGGAGGTAACACAGTTTAGGTAGACATGGCAGAATTTTTTTTTTTTAATTCATATCATGATATCTGATCTGGTAAGTATTCATCTTAATTGTGAAGTGTTAAGAATACCCACGGAAGGGAAAAAAAAATTCTTACTGCTGAATTGAAGTTACAAATTCAGACTAGCATAGTGGGGAGTAAGATTCATCTACCTCTTCCTCTGCATGTGAAAGGGCTTTCTAATCTCTACAATCTTTCTCTGTTTATTAGTACAATATTTGATTTTGGTACTCTCTTCATTTCTAAGCTGGTAATATAAGTAACCTTTATTATATCACTGAAATTGGAGTTTCTCTCTTGTTCTGATGAGAGAGTCATACCCATACTTTTACCCATAATTGATCTCATATATAAACTATCTAAAACACATCCGAGGCACATTAGTATAATCAATCACGCAGTTCAAAAAGGGGAAGTGCAAAGTCCTGCAGCTGGGGAGGAACAACCACCTTAGGCACTAGTGTATGCTGGGGGCTGATCAGATGGAAAGCAGCTTTGCAAAAAATGGACCTGTGGGTCCTGGTGGACACCAAGTTGAACATGAGCCAGCATGTGTCCTTGCAGCAAAGAAGGCTAATGGTTTCCTGGGCTGCATTAGGAGTGTTGCCAGCAAGTCAAGGAGGGCAATCCTTTCCTGTCATTCACTGCTAGTGAGGCCACAGCTGGAGTACGGTGTCCAGTGTTGGGCTCCCCAGTACAAGAGACACATGGACATACCGGAGAGAGTCCAGTGAAGGCCCACAAAGATGGTTAAGAGCATTTCTTCTATGAGGAAAGGCTGAGTGAGCTGGAATTGTTCAGCCTAGAGCAGAGAAGGCTCGAGGGGATCTTGCCAATGTATACAAATACCTGAAGGCAGGGTATAAAGAAAATGGAACCAGGCTCTTTTCAATGGTGCCCAGTGACAGGAAAAGAGGCAATGGGCACAAACGGAAACACTGGAGGCTCTGTCTGAACATCAGGAAACACTTTTTTAGTGCGAGGGTGACCAAGCACTGGAATGGGTTGCCTTCGGAGGTTGTGGAGTCTCCCAACGTGGAGGTATTCAAAAGCTGACATGGTCCTGGGCAACCAGCTCTAGGTGACCGTGTGTGAGCAGGGGAGTTGGACTAGATGATATCAGAGGTCCCTTCCAACCTTACCAGACCATAAGTCTCTCAAGTACTATTTTCAGCTGATTTTATTGATACAATATTTCCAAAATTTCATTTTTAACTGAGTCTTGGTTTGGGAATTATATCCCACTGAATTTGAAGAAGATTTATAAAAAGCATGATGAAAATCACTCTCCTATGCCTCAGTGTCTAAGCTAAGTAAGACTGAACAGTGAAAAGATTTACATCTGGTTTTTATTAGAATTAGCTTCAATTCTATTTAAGTAAAGTCAATATCTGGGAGACGATACTTTTTTTTCCTTCAAAGTGCTGGTTGTCCTTAGTAGTCATCTGTAGCACCTGCATGTGCATAACTTTTCAAAACAGATCACTTATTAGAGGGCTTAGACATATCATCAGAGGTAACTTTTAGTTACTTTATCTTAAAATAAATATCAGTGCCCAGTATCTTTAATGCTCTGTTGATTTATAGTCCACAGAACAATTCTGCTGTCTTGCCAATAATTCATTCCTAGTATGTGTTTTAGGGGAATGTGTTTTAAAACATAACCTTTTAGATTAAAAGCATCAATTAAATGAGGCAAATGTGCTATAATTACAACAGAGATACATGGATATGTCTCAGAGAAGATTAACTTAAAAGCTAATTTTGAACACTTAAATGTCAGTTTAATTATTAATGGAAAATTTACTGTTTGTCACAGATGATAAAATACACCTTCTAGACTGTAGTTATTCCTGTGAAAATTGGAAGGTGTCACATATCTTGCTATTTGATGTTCTCTTGATTATGTATCTGGTCTAGTCCAATGGGGACTTTCTCTGAAGCTGACTGATCAGTCTTTATGCCATTTAATGTATGGCATATTTACTTGGAATGCCATGACATAAACAGTAGTTTCTGTTCAAGCAGAAATTCATGCTATGCATATTTCCATTGCAATGTATCTATCTTTAATTGCTGTATATCAGTGTCAAAAAAATGTGCATGTTTATGTTTCATAAGAATTAGATCCCAACATTTGAACATACAAATATTAATATGTCTGTACTGGGTTTACATGGCAAGGTTTTGGTAGCGTGGGGGCTACAGCTGTGGCTTCTGTGAGAAGATGACAGAAGCTTCCCCTATGTCCAATACAGCCAATGCCAGCCGGCTCCAAGACAGACCCGCCGCTGGCCAAGGCTGAGCCCATCAGTGATGGTGGTAGTGCCTCTGGGAGAACAGATTTAAGAAGGGGAAAAAGTTATTGTGCAACAGCAGCCGGAAGAGAGGAGTGACAATATGTGAGACACCAAGGTTGGTGAAGAAGGAAGAGGAGGAGGTACTCCAGGCACCAGAGCAGAGATTCCCCTGCAGCCTGTGGGGAAGACCATGGTGAGGCAGGCTGTCCCTCTGCAGTCCAGGGAGGTCCACAGTGGAGCAGATCTCCACCTGCAGCCCATGGAGGACCCCACGCCGGAGCAGGGGGATGCCCAAAGGAGGCTGTGACCCCGTGGGAAGCCCACGCAGGAGCAGGCTCCTGGCAGGACCTGTGGCCCCATGGAGACTGGACGACACGTTGGAGCAGGTTTTCTGGCAGGACTTGTGACCCTGTGGAAGGGACCCATGCTGGAGCAGTCTGTGCCTGAAGGACTGCAGCCCATGGAAGAGACCCATGCTGGAGCAGTTCATGAAGAACTGCAGCCCATGGGAAGGACCCACGTTGGAGAAGTTCATGGAGGACTGTCTCCTGTGGGAGAGACCCCACGGTGGAGCAGGGGAAGAGTAAGGAGTCCTCCCGCGAGGAGGAAGGAGCAGCAGAGACAACGTGTGATGAACTGATCCCAACCCCCATTCCCCATCCCCCTGCACTGCTTGGGGGGAGGTGATAGAGGAAACTGGGAGTGGAGTTGAACCTGGGAAGAAGGGAAGGGTGGGGGGAAGCTGTTTTACAATTAGTTCTTATTTCTCATTATCCTACTTTGCTGTTAATTGGCAATAAATTAAACTTATTTCCCCAAGTCAAGTCTGTTTTGCCCACGATGGTAAATGGTGAATGATTTCTCCCTGTCCTTATCTCAGCCCATGAGCCTTTCATCGTATCTTTTTTCTCCCACTGTACAGTTGAGGAGGGGAAGTGATAGAGCAGCTTGGTGGGCACCTGGCATCCAGCCAAGGTTAACCCATCACAATGTCTCCCAATTTTGTAATCTCATACTCTTCCTGAGGAGGGTAGCATTCTGTTTGTGTTACAAGATTTCTGGTTTTAAGAGTCTTTTGAGTATATGTTTTGACTGGTGTCAGCTTTTCTTTTAAGGGTCCAAAAGACTGGGCTAGCAAATCAATACTTTGAAAAGAAGAGAAGAAGCATTATCAGCTCACGGTCAAAGTAGCCTAGTAGACTGGAGTTTATTGAAAAGGATATTCTGAGTGTTTAAATCCAGCCCTTTCCTATCATGGACAACCATATCATACAAGCCTTTCCATTAAACTGATCAAGTGAATTTTTAGTGACTAGATTGTTTTTTCCCCACTAATTCCATTGAAATGTTGTTCCATAAATTCACTGTTCTCTGGCTAGAAACAGTCTTCTAATTTCCAAGCTAAATTTATTAATGACCAATATATCCATTTGTTCCTGTGTCGACATTGTCCTGTAGCTTCTCGCCTCCTGTGTTTATTTTTCTGACGTATTTAGAGAGCACAATCATATCCCTTTCTCAGCCTTCATTTTACTAAGGTAAAAAGGCCTAGGCTCGTTTAATACCCACTCATAAAACAGGCTTTGTAGTACTCTTGGTTGAATTTCTTTTCTGTTTTATTTCAAGTTAATTTCTCTTGAACCAGAATGACCATACTTGATATAAACAGTATTGCAGATGAGCGTAAGACCTTAAGGTTTTTTATAGTGACATTAAGAATTCTCTTTCTTTCCTGAAAATATAAAGCCTGAAACATTTTCAGATTGTCATTGCTGTTTTTCAGAACTTTCTCGCATCCATGGTTTCTAGTCATCTTGTAACAGATATATTTACCCATGTTCTTTTCCTCTGCTATTTCAGACTCACCCTCTGGATTATGGCATCAATTCCTGTTGTTTCACCTTAAGTTCACAAGCTATTGAATTTCACTTCATTTCTGTTATTACCATCCTCAAGGTCATCCAATTTTTCCTATATGGAAGAGAATTTCCAATTCTTTTCTGTACAGACAATGACTCCAATTCTTTTTAATCAGAGAATCTCATTAACCCACTCCTCCACTTTGTGCCAAGGACATCAGAAAGCATATTAAGATTAACCTCATGACCAGGTCTAGAAAAGACCTACTTGCAAACACTCCCCAAACTTGTTCTTCTGCTCTTCAATGTGTTTTTTCATATTTCTTTCTTTCCAATTCTCCACAAAACAGAATATCTCAACTTTATCCAATTTTCACCAGTGTGGCACTATCTCAGATGCTTAACTGATATCTAGATAGGTAAGATGCACCCAACTTTTATGCAAAATGAAAATGCAGTCTCTTATCAGTGAAAATTTTACGTTAATCTAGACTAGTAAATCCATTCTTTCTCATGTAGTTTTACATAAGTGCATCATGATAAACTCATTTTTTTCAGCATGAACATTTAAATGTGCAAAAAGGTACTGGTATGATAAAACAATTTGATAGATGAAAGGCAAACTTAGAGTGTAACCTTGCTTTCTTTATCTCCTGACAGTGAAACATGTGGGAGAAATGTAAAATGGAATGCCTGTAGGGTTTTATTTGTGTATTGAGAGGTAGAAACTAATGACCTGCAGGAAAGGTCTTACACTGGGAACCTAAAATGAGACAACCAGAATATCTTTCTGTGTGCTTTACACTGCTGGTCATCTTCTCTTCTTAATCCTTGGTTTAAAGAAGAGTCTTTGATACATTCCTCCCTCTCTCTTTTTTTTTTTTTTGGTACTCTCTAAGAGTTAATCTAATTAGTGGGCTGAAATTAGTAGTGGCTAGGTACCTAACTTGCTACATCTTAGAAAATGTAATTCCTGCCTATTGACATATTGAGGTGCCCATATGCTCTAGAAGATATTGCCCCTGGTCACTTATGGATAAAAGGAATACCTACTAATTTTCCTTTAAAAGTAGCCAGCTGAACACATGTGAAGGGAAATTTCCTTTGATTCTCTTGTTCAATACACTTTAACTATTCTCTCCAATGTGCCTGACTGGAAAAGAAAAAGAAAAGGAAAAAAGAAGCAAGAGGCAAAACCCCAAAACATTTCTCAAAAACTAAGTCTTGTGGTGCTTAGGCTGTAGCATTAACTTTAGCTTAGCTCTGGCCTTTTATGAACTTCTGACTGCTTCATACTAGCAGCATTAAATCATTACCATTGCAGCCTTTTATTCTGTAATATCACATATATGCAAACTAGCCTTGAAAGGCACATTGCAGCCCAAAAAGAAAAGGCAGTGCTTTCAATCTGGAAGCAAGCCATTTCAACCAGAATCACATAATTTGCTATTTTTTATTTCTGCTCTTTGCATACCACATCACTTTCTCTGCACAAAATCTCAAAATAAACTTTGCATCTCTTTCTGAAGACTCGGCCTTTTTTTTTTTTTTTTCTTTTTCCCTGTATTATCTAAAGCATTTCAAATCCTCTTTTAACCAACATTTCAAGGATAAGAACAGTACTGGATGTTGTTGAATATGGAAATTTTTTGTGAAAAATAAAAACATTACAATGGATGTTTTCTGTATAACGTCATCATAAAACAATATGATAAAGGTTTAGAGATGCATAAATGTGAGCTTGCATATGAGCTAAGTCTGTTCAGATGATGCAACTGGATTACTGAAATAAACTACAGAGGTTGACAAAATAGTGGACAACCATGTGGATGGTAAAACAGAAGCAGAAAAGTATTTGTTAAGGTGGACTTCAACAGAAAAATCTTTTCTTTCTTCTCTGAATATGCTGTTGAGTTTAATTCCAGGTGTTTCTCAGTGCCACCTGCCTGGGGACACTGCCTGACCTGGTACTGACCAGCAACTGGCTAATCAACAAATGAAAGGCCAGCTGAACTCACTCCTTTATTAAGTAATTTACCAAATAACAAGAACCTTATTCAGATGAATTTTATCAGTGGAGCACAGCTAATTCAGCACTTCAAATAGAAAGGAAGGTTCCTGAGGAAATATATAAATTATGGTATGTATGACTTACTGAGCCTTCTCTTGTATTTTTTTTCCCAAGGGCCCCAGTGCACCGTACAATAGATTAACCTAGTCCCCTGAGAGTTTTCAGAGAGAAGAGGCTATTTCTAGGTAAAGCACATTAATGTTCCATCATGCTTGTTCTGTGAATTACCATAAAGAATAGGAACAGGTCTAGGAAGAAATCAACTCCTACATTAGATTTTTTTAGATGGTATTAATTGTTGTTTGGGCTGTTTGCATGGTGTTAAAATTACTTTATCTGCAGTACTAAAACTGTTTTTTCACTGAAGCTGGCACTTGTATGCTTATGGAGTTTTCTCTGAACATTAAGTTAAGACATTTGGCTATGAATAAGCAATAGGAGAATTTAGAAAGTTTTCTCAAGAAACTTACTGTAACTGTTCATTTACTGTATGCAGTACCTTACCTCTGTAAACTTACATAAAGAAATAGTTTCAGTGAAAACTTCTGCATGAACTTTCTACCTAATGCAGCTGTCATGACCTCTGTCTGCAGTTAGCATTTCTGTGCCCTGCTATAGAACACAGCTCAAGGGAAAAAATACGGCAATATTGGCTTCCTTAGGGAAAGAGAAGCCCTGGCACAAGGTAACTGTGTCATCTCAGTAATTTCTTTAGATAATGAAAATTGCAAGGGGTTATTTTTCCTGCACTGTAAAGGACAAGGTAAATAATTACAGCTGGAAAGTAGCTACAAGAAAAACTCTTTATTAAGGTAAAAAAAAGTCCTGTTCTTTATGAAATTTTCCTGCTGTCTGCATTTTACACTTGCATCATTAGATTAGAGAAGCTGAATACTTGTGACCTTTAAATGGAGTTTGGAATAGACAGGTTAAATCTGCTTTTAAAATATTTTTATCTTCTCCTGACGCTCCTTGCAGACTTCATTTTCTCTCTTTTACATTGTAGCAGTGCTAATTTTGTAGTAGATTGCTGTTCTTATAAAAACAGGAGTACATTAGATGTCTTTTTAGAAAGCTGTATAACTATAAGCAATATTTCTAGTAATGACAGTTCAGTTGGATGAAAGGTTGAAAAACATGGCAAAGAGTATGTAAAAGGGAACTAAAAAATAAACAAGCAAACAAAAAAAATCTTCTGAACACAGGGAACATTTCAGACCTGACCAAACCTATGCACTTTTCTTAAGGGTAGAGCTCTAAGGAACTCTTTTTTTCCTTTCTTTTTTTTTTTTTTAAGTTTGTCATTATTTAAGTTCTTTCATCACTCTTAAGGAACTGAACATACTGTTCTCACAGATGACCATGCAGCCCTAGAAATGGAATTACTTTTCTTGTCATTTATAACTACAAGACAATTAACAGTACTGAGTTTGGGAACATTCTATCTCCACTGCTGGAGAAAGTAATATATTTTCTCCAGAACTTGCCAGATGAATCTCTGAATCATGTCTAGGAATATTCAGTGTATTTTACTCCAGTTTGGGGCAAACAAAACCTTAGATTTCTTTCTTCTGATAGTATAGCAGAAGTGGGAGAGCCATGCAAGAAATGGAGCTGATCCTGACTGAGATTAATCCACTGTACACTTTTACAGAAGGCATAAGTGAATTTGACAGCCAGTGGCAAAAGTACCTGCCTAAAGTATTAGGAGCAAGAAAATAAACTGTATTTACAGAAAAGTTTTTCCATGACAGGAAAACTTCAATCAAAGCTATATTACAATAAATCATAAATATGTTCTTACTTTTGGGAAGCGAGAAGGGGATATTTTTTTAAGACTTTGTTAACAAGGAGTTAAAATGTTTGGAGAGAGAAAAAGCATTTGTACTAACAGCATAAGCAGTTGTCTTGGTTTGATTCTGTTTATGCCTCTGGAAATGTCTAGCAAGCTTGCAGGCAATGGGAAGAAACATGATTTATAACAGATATAAAAAGCAAAGTTCCACCTTCAAGCTTGAGGGAAGGAAATAGGATTGTGACTGAGCATAAATGTACTTCACAATTTGTGCTTCATTTCTTCTGGTGCAGTCCCATTGGCATCAATGTGTAATCTATAGTGGAAGTTACCTTGTAACTGGTTCCTGCAAATTGTGTGATTTCCTTTAGAGCTGAAGTTATAAGGCTGCTGAACAGATCCTGGTGTGTCTCTGAGGAGAAAAATAATAGTTTCTTTTGTACAGACTTATCTGATGCTTAATCACTGTATAAATTATAACTCCTTCCATAAACTGAGTACATGGGGAAAGTCCATGGGCACTGGGCCGTATACCAGGGCTCACAAATCATGATCATGTTTATATGGTATAACTCTTGATCCAGGACTAAAGAGAGTCAGTGGGATCTTGCCACTGATCAATGATTTGCAGTTGTAGACTTCTATCAAATTCAAAAGCCACCCGCTGGTGCATCTCTTTTGGGAATATGTCAATCCAATTAACTGTTAAGAGGTTCAGCGCTTGGGATATGAATATGTTTAATCAACGTTATTTTGCTAGTACATATAGTATCTCTGTTTTCTATTTTTACAGTCAATTAGGAACCGTTTGGTGATGCAGGGTATGCAAGTAAGTGCACTGTTCAAATATGCAGCAATGTCAGTTGGCATTTTTCTGATTTTTAAGTTCAAGTACTGAGACATACTATAAGAATAAAACTACAGATGGATGTTTAAAAATAAATATTAATCTCTTTATAATTATGAATTATTTACCAAAGTAATGTCTATAGGTTGAATGGCTGCTTGACATATAGAAATAACAAATTAGAACAGTATAAATTTTGTCTTTTTTTGTCAAAGTTCTTTAAAATTTAGACTAATCACTTGTATACTATGCTTATGTAGATTATGTACTTCCTACCCTAAATAAGTAGAAGGAAGAATAAATTAATTTGAGGAGGCAATGGAAAAAATCCTGGATGCACAAAAGTTAATGATGAAAAAAAGAGACTAACTTCAAAGGATAACAATTTCATTCACTATGCTTTCTAGCTTCAATAGATGTTTGTGATTAAGTCTTGCTGAACAAAGAACAAAAATGGAAAATTGGTATTTAGATTAAAAATATAGAACACTTAAAAATATTAAAGTGGTTGAAGTGTGAAATTTTATTTCACATGTTCTGATCATCAAATTTCTGAAACATTTCAAACAGCTTTATCACTTCATATGTTGGCAAGGAGATACCACACTTTAAATGTTACAGCTACATTCTTAGCTGAGATATCTTTGGAAGAGATTATAAATGAATATTGATTTTTTTATTATTATTTATTTTTAATTTTTTTAAAATAAGATGTTTGGAACATCATGGAAAAGGTACATTGTTCAGGAGAGATACTCATTAGTGGGTTTTTTATGCATATAACTAAAAGACATAATAGCATCTGTTACTCAGAAGTCTGCAAAACAGACTTTATACCTGTTTTATGCAGGTTTCTGCAGAGGTAATCCAACAGTTTTATCAGAGCCAATGCTAAAACATTAAAGCTGATTCTAGAAGGCTTTTTCTGCCAAATGACCCCATACTTGTCCTGAAAAAACACTTCCTCGCAAGACTCAACAAGATCATTTTAGTACACAAGAATGGGAAAACATCATATGAGGGAACATAGAGGAGATGAAAATGAAGTTGGCTACTGAGAGTTTCTTTAGTTGAAGTGCAAGGAGAGAGAGCAAAGTAATCACTGTTCCTTGTGAAGGTGAAGCAATAGTTATCTTGGATTGGAAAGGATGTTTTTAAAATCTGGAGGCAGAAACATAGCAGTTGCCTCTAACCTTGTATTCTCTCTCCATCTGTATCCAGACAGATAACTTTGCAGGGAGGTTAGAACAAACTCTGAAGATAACATGGAACAACATTTGCATACACAAAATTTCTGCTCTTATTTCTACCAGTAACAGAAATAATGTATTCAGATGCCAGATACTTGAAAGATCTTCCTGTTTGATTTCATCATAGATATTACAACTGAAAGCTATTATATGTATAATTATAAAATAAACAGTCTGGTAACCCCCTAGCCTCACAGCCACAGACTGCTCACAGTAAGCAGTATGGGATGGATACTTTGTTTTGGAGTAGAAAAGAGTTTACATGTGTGGAGGTGAACCCTGCTGTGCCAATAGACATCAGGGCCAGGAAGCATTTTATTCAGTAATATCTGTTGTGCACCCCATAAGTTGATTATAAGCAGTGCAAAATATCTGTCCATTAGTCCAGCAGGCTAAAATAATTGTGTGAGCATAGACACCTATTTTTAATACAAGTATTACAGATGCAAGTCTTACCTTGGCTGCTTACAGTTTGGTTTCCACAGTAAATTTCTAGATAAATGTTAATTGTCACATAACGAAGACTGAAACATATCCTTATGTGCTGCAAAAGGTAGTAAAATACTGAAGTTTAGAAGTATGAATGTTAGTGCTACCATTCATCTGAACAAAACATGCTATAAATTAATTCAAAATAATGCCTTTTTTGTTAGGTTGCAAGTGGTATACCACACCGAACTTGTGAAAACTGACTGGTTCTATTAAGTTTTTTATCCTGTAACTAACAAATAGATATCAGTAGAGTGTTATGGTAGGTTCATCTGAGGCAGCTGCCAGACACCCACCCAGCCACTCTCTTCCCCCTCCTCAACAAGACAGGAGAAAATAAAAAAATCTTGTGTGTCAAGATAAAGATGGAGAGATCACTTACCAGTTACCATCACAGACAAAACAGACTTGATTAATTTAATTTATTGCCAATTAAAATCAAGTTGGATAGTGAGAAACAAAGACAAAAGTGAAAACACCAACCCCCAACCCTTTTTTCCCACATTTCTTTCCTTCATTCTGACCCTTCTACCTTCCCCCACCCCGGGTGCTGCAGGGAATGGGAGGCTGTGGCCAGTCCATAACAGCTCCTCTCTGCTGCTCCTTCCTCCTCACACTTTTCCTCTGCTCCAGTGTGGGTCCTCTCCACAGGCTGCTGTCCTTCAGGAAAGACTTGCTCTAGTGGGGGAGCAGATATGACAGCACGGGTTGCAGTTTCTGTCAGGAGCCTGCTCCAGTGTAGGTCCTTCTCACAGGCTGCAGTTCCTTCAGGGACAATATTCAGCTGCTCCAGGGCTGGGTCCTCGGTGGGCTGCAGTGTGGATATCTGCTCTGGTGTGGTCCTTTCCACGGGCGGCTGGGAATACCCGCTCTGGTGCCTGGAGTGCCTCCTTCCCTTCCTCCTTCTCTGACCTCGGTGTCCCCTCTGCTGTTTTTCACCTTTTCTGTTCACTCCTCCTCTGTTCTGTGTGGCATTGTCTGCCCTCTGTTAAGCACATTTTCCCTGAGGCGCCGCCATCTTGTCTGCGGGGCTTGGCCGTGCCCTGTGGTGGGCGGGTTGGAACCGGCCGGAACCGGCCGTGTCCGGCACGGGGCAGCCCCGGCTGCTCCTCACAGAGGCCGCCTGGCAGCCCCCGCTGCCAGCACCTGGGCGCAGACACCTGATACGAGTATGTATGACATTAAAAGGAAATTAAGCAATTTCTTAAAAAAAAATAAGGAAAATAAGGGTCAGTAAGGTGCTGGGGGAGAAGCTGGCCTTTTAGAATTGATAGAAATAGTCTGAAAAGGGTACAGTGATAATACAGCTATGAATGTGATTTACTCAAGTGTCACAATAAACTTGATAGTACGACAATTCAGTATTTTCTGTTTTGACTTGCTCTATATTATGTTTTAATGCACAGATGTGTAAATGTCGAAGTTAAATTTCTTGGACCCAAGTTACACAGAATGTATGGAGATTCTGATCCACTTTTGTTAACACAAAGTCTTCAGGATTTTGAAGGTACTGGATATGTTGTATTTGCAAATTTAACATGATTTCTGAATGACATGTTTCTACTGTGCATATACATTAGAAGCAGAAGTGAAATTTTTAAACAAAAGTTCTGAGCTGAAGACAGAACCTTATTTTTGCTGTTCTTGATTTCATAGTTTGGGGGTTTTTTCCCCATTTGTCTTAGTGGTCTGTTATAGCCATTGCAGTGAAGATACAGACCTGAAGAAAATTGCTTTGACTCTGCAAAGTGTGACAGACCTGTTTGCTAAACACAACAAATTTGAACATGTCAAGGTGGCAGCCATTTCCCTTGTACTGAACTGTAGTATTGATCCAGACCTGAGTCCAAGAAAATGCATAAAACCACTTCAACAAACTCCAGAGACAGGAAATCAGCACATCCTGAAAACCAATTTGAAGTTACTAGTTTCAACAGAAATGTAAGAAACTGGCCAGGAGACTATTGAGGTGAAAACATGTCACCTAACGTTTCAGCTTGCCAATCCAAAGTTGATAGTTTCAGTCAATGGAGACAACTAATCAATTGTCTGGCTTGTATAATGATGGGCTATCAGAAACTCTCTTCAAACTATTACTCAGCTGCTGAACTGTGTTAAAATGTGACATTACTAATGAATGCAGTGTGAATGATTTGGAAGAGCTGTTGCTCACAGAGAGCAAGGACATCTCCCTTGCCCAATGTACATAAGTTTTAGCATTATTTATTTTGCATGTAGCTGCAGAATACATTGAAAGGTCACTATCAGAGTTAAAGCAAAACAAAAGTAAGTATCTTTACACTGTAGTTGTCTAAGATAAGCTTCAACCACGTGATTATGTGATCAGGGAAAATATTATAACTTTTTATAGGAATTTTCACAACATTTAAATGCTTTTTATATATTAACATAATTTGCTTGCACATGTGCGTAGTGTGAGTTTTTGTCTTCTATGGGTGTACATATATATGGGTATATCTGGGCATAATCTAAAGCAGGGTCAGACTTTAAAGGTATTTCAGCAATAGGATATCTGTCTCTAAAGGATTAGGTACTGCTCACGCAGACAGTTTTGTGTCACAGTAGAAACAGAAGCCACATCATTTGAATCTCAGCTTTGGGACTGTCATTCCAGCACTATTTGCTTTTCTGTCTATAGGAGCTACTTAAGACCCATCTAGAATGTGTAACACCTATTATGGATTTGTATGAGGGAGGTTGGTAGAAATAAAAAAACAACTGTCACACTAAATTTCATTCCACTGGAAACATGATATAACAAATGCACAGACCAAACAATACATGCAAAAACACACTGAATAAACCCACCCAAATGTTAAAGCTACAGTAAAGAAAAAAATAATAATCTGAACTCCTCATAGGCATTCACACAATCAGCACAGTAATCTTAATCTATAATCCTCATGTGATGTAATCTGCTTTGGTCTATTGGAAGCAATCATGCTAGGTCAGCTCATTCCAGCTATGGTTTGGGTTTGTTGGTTTCAATTCTACTAACTGAGAATTGAGGGGAAAAAAAACCAAAGTGGGTAAAAAATATTAGACTGAATATTAAAAAGCTTTGCCCCTTCAATGAATTTAAGAGTTTGCAGAAGTTGGCAAATAATTTGGGGAAGTTATTGTGAAGAAAACAAACATATTTTGCTAGTTGTAGAGCCATTAAAACTTTTTTTTTTTAATGTATGACACTGATAAAAACAGTCCACACAGATATGTTGCTAACTGAATGAGAAATCCCATCTCCTCCCATAGCTCATTCCCTTAGCTTGCTTGAGGAATGGTGGTTATCTGTTATAAGAGAGCATTAGACAACAGCTCAGACAGGACAGGTAAGTGTGCACTGGCAGCAGTCCAGAGCTGGGTTTGTGTGTGTGAGAGTAGGGCATGTGGCAAAAGGTTTTTGGATCAGGGCCAGCTATGTTCTAAATCTTTTTTGTTCACATGCTGCCTGTAACTGCATTAATTATACTACTGATAGTTTTCTAAGTTAAAAGGATTATTTGAAACATTACATAATAAAATAGTCAAGGACACAATCAAAGGTATAGTATTGGTGTATTCCTGCCCTGAAAATCATGGTTTCCTTTGTAAAATAGATCTTGAATAGGCTGAACGTTATATAAGATGGTTACGTTATAAAACAGTATGTGGAATCAAATTACTCTCCTGCTACACTGAGTTGGAATCACTGATTTTGCAATCTGTGTTCAGTATTAAGAGCTACACAAAATACTCAGTTGCGCCAGGGAGGATATGAAGAGATTAGAGAGACCAATATATCACAGACTAACCTCTTTGCTCTGGACATTCACAGGGACACAGGCAATTCTCATTCTACTGCTACCTGGAGCCACTAGATATGAAGACAAAAAAAATCAAAATCGCAAGGAAAGCTGAAGTTTAAGGTAAGCAATTCTTTTATTAGTTACAATTTTTCATGTTGGGCACTTTTTCCGTATTGAATTGTGAATGTAAGTACCATTTGTAATTAAAAAAAAATCATCTCAGGAGCTGAACAGTTACTAGTAGCAGCTAACTAACCATCTGTTTTAAATTTCCTTTGTGGAATTCCTAAGTGATAGTACTGTTGGTCCCAACTTTATTTAAATTATTGTAAAAAAGATACTTCTGGCAGAGAGGTAAAAAATAGTGTATTAGGAGTTGCTTATTCCTTGAAAAATATCAAAAGTCTGTACAGGTACATAAAAATCACATGCTAGAAGACAGATAAGCAACACAAATACTTTTTATCTTCATAGCAGTTTATAATACATTAAAGGGCATTGTAGTCTTATATAACATAATCTCTCATTATAATTCATTGTTTTATAAAATAGGTTAATTGTAGATAATAAGTTATAATTAAACACTGCTTGTATGGCTTTTTTGCTTGTCCCAATGGGAAATATTATCAGCTAGATTGCTTCTTAGAATTTTCAAAATGTATACTAAATTTTTAGGGTTATGCTAAAATTTCTATTTCTTGTGTGTATTACCTTTTTCTGGCTGTGTCCTCTAACGGTGGGATCAGCAGTTCTGTGAGGGGTTTTAGAGCATCATGAATACTAGCTATACACAAAGGGTTAAACCAAAACTTCATACTATGGAGAGAGTGATGTTTCTCGGAGGTGTTCATGAACAACAAAATAATTGTCTTCCAAGTTTTTACTTGAGAAAGGGGAAAGAAAAAGAAGAAGCAATTATCAGGACAAACAAGGATGGGAATAAAAACTGAAGAAAAAATAACTATTTCAACTCTACTACTACAGTCTTAACTGCTGTGTAATATTCTCTGTAAGTGTACATAGAAGGGTGCTATCCAATTTGTTATATTGCTAAACGCTACTGTTTTGCATCCCTGAAGTTTCATGGACTTAGGAAAAATGGTCTTAAAAATACTGTCAAGTAAGGTATTTTGATCTTTTGGGAAGTATTGTGAGCCTCATTGCCAAAGATAATTACTAATTCTAGAAATTTCTAGGATCTTGAAAACATCTGGTGAAGAAATATTTCATTTGCCATTTATTGTACTTATTAAGTAGTAAATTTGTACCACAAATTCAGTTTTGATCAAAATTTATTAAAGGCACCAAGCCTTAGACTACTTGCAATTAATTTACAGAAAATTTCTTAAATGTAAATACAAAACGAGAGTTTTAAATGGAAATCAATAGAAGCTGAGTGACAAGAGTAGGAGTTTGGAATTGAACTGGCCTTTGAAACTTTTATTTTAATGCTATATACAAGCCTGTTGACCCTGTAAAGGAAATTTTATGCTTATGCCTACAGTGTTTTGGCCGAGAATACTAACTTTTAGTTATCACTTTTATGTGTACAAATCTTTTTTTTTTTTTTTTCCCCATCTGTTTTTTTTTTCTGCTCAAGCTTCCTATGGCTTTCCTTGTTGCCTATAGGAAATTTGAGAATGAGAATAGATAACTGCTCAGTTGATGTCCTAGGCAGTGTAGGGCAAAAATGCAACAAATAAGGCAAGGTGGTAGCCCTCTTGTATTTGTGTGATCCCCATGGAAGCAAAGAAAAAATTTCTATCAATCAGCTGAATAATTCAGCACATCCATAGCTTTACCAAAGGCAAGTGAGTGGGTCAGGAAGTTCTGCTGAGGAGTTAGGGAGGGACTTATCTAGGAAGGGATTTGAAAAAAATAAAATACAATAGAAAAAATGTAGCTAGTCCTTAGGGAAGTACTGAGTCAGGATCATGGAAAGCTAAGATACAGAAAGAGCTGTAAGTTCAAACCTAAGACTACTGGCAGGTGTTAAAGCTTGGTCTCTTAAGAGTTTTGATTTGCTGCTCTGTAGTTGCTTCTAGAAGGCAATGTCTTTAACGAATGTGGAATCTTGGCTATGTTGTAGATTTCCTTAATCTTATTTTATTTTGTGAATTCTTAGTTCTGGGGTGCATAGTTAATAGCAAACTTGGCTGTACTAGGATTTGACTATGAAATCTTGGTGTGTAAATGAAACTGGGAGAGAATTTCCTTTTTAACTCAGAGGAAAACATTCAAATTTGTAGGGCTTTTCTTCCATTATGTTTTTGCTGCAGACAAACTCAGAAAGTATCCTATTGGAAGGCCTAAAAAGCATCTAGACCATATTTTACAAAGATGAATCTTGAATTTAAAAGTCACTTTTGTAGGTCAACAGGAAGAACGTGAAGGAAAGGAGAGAACATCCATTTATTTAGCATAGACCCTATAGGTGCATATTTACGCTAAATCTTTGCATAAATCCATTATTTGCATGATAAAATATTTTAGTCTTCTCTACAATCATAGGACTATCAAAAATGCTGTGGTAATGGGCAAAGTTGACAACTCAGTAAGGTCATACTCCACCTTTCCTACCAGAACCTTGGGGGAGTGCTCTGCTACTCTTTGATTCTCTTCTTTCTGTGGCTTCTGAGTTATAGCTGATTATTTTTACTTGTATTTTTGTAAATGTAATACGGGTGTTAAGGGAATTATAGATAGATGGAATGATGACTTGTAGATACTTCAGGGCAGCAGAGGAGGAGGAGAAGGAGGGATGAGATGAAAGAGGGGAGAGGATCTGTGTGGGAGAGAATATTTGCTTGTTTTAGCTGAAAATGTAGATTCATCTGTCTTCATAGCCTCAGAACTTCTTTGTGTGAATTAGTCCAAAAGACTTTACGGACTGTTAAGAAACTTCACTAAATCTGCTACAACTCCTAGCATCTCTGTGCTATATGAGTGAGTTCTGTTAAAGTGGAAATTCTGTTTCAGCTGGTGAGAGCTGATCTGAGAGGCTAAAATCAATGGATACAATAGAAAAAATAGTTAAGCCCATATGGGTGAGGTTTATTTTAAACTGGATTAGATTATAGTAGTAATTTACAACTCTTTGAGTAAGTTATATTTTTAGCTAGATACTCATCTTTAAGTAACAGGCTGGTAAGAGAAATGAGCTGGATATTTTTATTCATAGTGTGTTTGCTGCTGTTCCATAATCTGTTCTCTGAAGTGACTGTATTTTTGTTGTTATTGTTACTGCTTTGGGAAACCCTGTAGCTGAATTAGATCATAGGCATGCTTGTGACTTTGGTGCTATATTATTGTGAAACATGAAGTGTTTTTAATGGTATTCCACTGAATTCCTGGAACACAGTGGAGTCTCCATCCTTGGAGGTATTCAAAAGCCTTCTGGGCATCATCCTGGGCAACCAGCTCTAGGTGGCCCTGCTTGAGCAGGAGTGTTGGACCAGATGGTCCAGAGGTCCCTTCCAACCTCAGACAGTCTGTCATTCTGTGATACTGCAAACGTTCCAACAATTCTGTAAAAATATGCTCCTGCCACCTGGCCCATGAGTGGCTTGATCATTTTTCAGAAGTAGTATTTGAAACAGTTCACATAGTCCTTTTCTTCCATGCCTCAAGCTGTTACAAAGACTTTTCTGTGAAGCTTAGAATGTGTTCTTGATCTTAACTGCAGGTGTTATTTGCACTGGATGTATCTGCCAGGGGCTTGTACTATAAGAGAGCACTTATAAGAAAGGCTTATAAACTTTAGCTTTCAAGAAGACAAACTGAGATTCAGCTGAAGGCATGGGGACATGTAATTTTTAAGCAAGTTGGCTGTCTGGCTTCCCATTTAGTTAATGGAAGCTTACACCAAGCCAGTTAACTTTCTGAGGTATACACTGCTCCCTTGAGTCATGTGTCCCCAGGTAGATACGTAATGCCATTTAATATGCCTTACAGTAGGGCTGGCAGATATGACTGAGATTTTATAAAATAAATTATATATCTTATAAAAGATCTCCATCTCTCTGCATTGGCAGCTGAAGTCTAAGTGGCATATAACATGTTTACGCAACTGAATCCAATCTGTTATTCACCTGACTCCCCCTTTATGTTTTATGGACTGGCTCTCCTCCAACTACAAGGGGAGTCTGAATACCTAGCTCAAATGTAGTGTCTGTAGGTACTTAAATGTAAGCATTCCAATTTAGTTAAATCCTACCCTAGAATCTAATTGCTTAGTGGAAAAATGCTGATAAGGACTCTGATAATCTGAATGTTTATTTATAGAGAGCAAAAACTGTTAAAAGAAGTGGACTTCAGGACCCGAGGGAGTTTTCCTCCCACTCCACTAGAGCTAAAGCTG
The DNA here is from genome assembly GCF_000737465.1 of Haliaeetus leucocephalus. Taxonomy (NCBI): domain Eukaryota; kingdom Metazoa; phylum Chordata; class Aves; order Accipitriformes; family Accipitridae; genus Haliaeetus; species Haliaeetus leucocephalus. Next base: position 10,596,326 of record NW_010973187.1, on the reverse strand, counting down.
CTGTGGTTCCCTCTTTGAAGTCCACTCAGTAGCAAGGCCAAGTGTGTGTCATCAGTACAAACACAGATGGCAGATGAAGTCAATGTGCTCTAAGGCAAGGCTGGCATTCAAGGAGACCTAGTCAGGCTGGAGGAATGGGCTGACATGAGTCTCATGAAATTCAGGAAGGACTTGTGCAAAGTCCTGCATTTCAGATGGTCAACAGTATATTGTGCTGTATTTTAGCCAAGAGATTGAGGGAATTGATTATTCCTTTCTACTCAGCATTTGTTATATTGCATCTGGAGTGCTGTGGCCAAGTTTGGGTTCCTCAGCTTAAGAAAGAGATTGACAAACTGGAACAAATCCAGTGGACAGTTGTGCAGACTGTTAGGAGACTGGAGCACCTGACCTATGAGGAGAGGCTGAGAGAGAGAGGTTTGTTCAGCCTTATGAAGAGAAGGCTCAGGGGGAATCCTATTGCCATCTTCAAGTTCCTACTGGGAGAAGACAGAGAAAATAGACCCTTTACTCATCCCCAAGGTGCATAGCGAAAGGATGAGAGGTAACTGAAGCAAGTTGCAACAAAAGGAATTCTGATTAGATATGAGGTTGCCCAGAGAGACTGAAATCTCTATCCTTGGAAATACTCAATTCGACTAAAAGCTGCTCTGAGCAACCTAATCTACGTTGGCCTTGTTTTGAGAAAGGGGTTGGACCAGGTGACCTTCAAAGGTTCCTTCCCACCCATTCTAAGATTGGTTTTGGACTAAATGAGAAAATCAAGGTATTTGGGATGTAGCTCTGTTTCCGTATGTTCCTTTACGAGCTAGGAGCTATTTCTAGTGTCAAGAGTATAAAGCCTCTAAGTACATACCCGAAAAGAAGGGTAAACTTTCTTAGTCCTGAATAGATATACTTTCTGGGATAAAGACTGCTGTTTATTTTACATGAAATGAACAGTATCCAAAACCCATTCTAAGAAGGACTTTATAAATCAAAGATAAACCTTTTTTTTTTTTTTTTCTTTAATTCTACCACAAAGCCAGTTGGTAGCTAATGCCAGAAAACCTAGTTAATGTGTATTTAACATTGTCTACAATGTGCCACTTAATACATGGAAAGCAACTGGCAGTACCTGCTGGAACTGTGTGCTCTGCATCCCTGTTTATCATTCCACATGTGAGCTCCTAAAGAAGGACGCAGATGCTTAACTTTAATCACTTATCCTTGGAAATGGTGGCCTTGGCCAATATTTAGTTATATATGACACTTACAGTAAGGCAGGTTTCATCTTGACAATCCTATTTTAAGTAAGATCCAAATAAACTATTTTTGATAGCCCTAATGAATCTTAACATCCACTCCCCTCTCTCCCCCATGGATTATCTAATTTAGAAGGAAAAAAATAAGATTGTGTTTAAAGTGAAAGCCTGTGCTCTGTGGCACAGGCAGGACCTGAACATGTAATCTAAATATGTACTTCACTAACAAGACTTTCCTCTATTTAGGCTATGAAGTTTTCAGTTTAAGTACCTACTGTGTTCTGGGTATAAAAGAGATAACTGCTAGGGGAATCAAAACACTCTTATTTTACTAACAACAAACCTAAGAGAAAGAGCCTGAGAATCTCACTGTTACACATACTGATGCAAACCCAAATGAATAAAGGGAACAGTTACTTTATTCTAATACGATCTACCATAATTTGATGCTAGTGATGGTTCAAATCTTTCCCTAGGTTCTTCCTAATTGACTACTTTTGCTCTTGAATTGTAATAACCCCAGCTATGACAGTTTCACTGTACAATCAAATAAAAATTGAGTTCTTTGTGTACCACTATTAGTTGTACTCAACTGCTGCAGGTGGATAAACACAAATTCGAGAAAGTAAGCGGAGAACGACAGGACAAAATTACACATTGCTGTTGTTGCAAGTGGTTTAGGATACAGACTTTGAGATTAAGGGCTTTTTTGTCCCATTTTTTCAGTTTAAGATGCAAATCACTATTTGTGTATTAGAAGCACTGATTGCAAATAAACATAAGATTTTTAACATTGTGACTAATCTATACTGTGGGAGTCCATATTGTGAGCATATCAGCATTGCTGTGCTGTAGGCAGTTGGCAGACCTTCTTGTTTTGTTTAAGCAAGCAAATATGTTTGTGAGATTGCTAGGGTAACTTAGACAGGTGTCTATGCGCTGCCTATTCACTGGGATAAAGTGCATCTACTAATTCTGCTTCGATTGGACTGATGAGAATGAGGCTAAAGTATCTTCAGTGGCTGTTCAAAAGTGATTTGTTTAATAATAAATAGGACACTGTAACATTAATGGCATTGTATCAGAGTGCATGGTATCCCAAAAAACCAGCCATTCAGGAACTCTGGAATACTGCAAATAATTCTGCCCAGGGTCTTTTCTCTTACCTGGGAGTTTGAATGCTATATTCAGTCTTTATTTTTTTTCTTCCTTAAGTAGGTGTTTTTTGCAGGATCTTTGGAACAGGGTAATTCACTGTTCCACTGGTTTCTCAACCTGCATGTACAAAGTGATGGAATAGAAAATTCTGTGTAGAGAGAGAAAAGTAATATGTATTTGAATAGAAGAGGAATACACAATGCTTTGCAAGGTACCTTGTTATCACTGTTTACTGGTTGTTTTGGTGACTAGTAAGTCAGATGAGACTGGAGGTTCATTATGATCTTGAAGAACGTTTGCTGTGCAGTCCTTATGTAGGTATGTAGGTAAGAGAAGTTTTGATACAGAATTAGTACTTGTGAGAGAAGAAGCCTTACTCTCCTGTGTTCTTGTTTTAGAGCATACAGCCATTTAGTGCAGACTGTGTATGCATTTGTTTCCACTCCTTAACAGGTATTTCATATAACCTGCACCAGTGAGCTGCCTAGTACTCTAGTGCAACAGTGGCACATACAGGTGCAAATACAAACGTGCAGTTTAAAGCATTGTGCTTTTGGCTTATGCATTTATATAGACATAACTTATGTTATATTTGAAATTATTACTTCCTAGGTGTTGCACAACATTTTTCCAGAAAACATGTTCATACTCTTTTATTTTGTCCTTTAAAAACTTAATCAAGTTTTTTGTATTGGACAAATTCCATTCAGTACATTGATTCAACATGATTTTGGTGTGTTCCCCCCTTTTAATCTCTGGTGCAGTGTGCTCACTTGCATTCTGAGATGGTGAATAGGAGATGACAGCAAGCATAGTTGTGCAACTGACTGCACTGTGGTATTCCGTATTTTCCTTTATTTTTATATATTTAAAAATATTTATCAAATGTATTGTTTTAACTGTCTGGAAAGAGCTATCATTAAAAGGCATTGCTCATTCTGTATAGCAGATGGACTGAACTGTTGGATGCATCTTAGCTGTGTCTTTTAAACTCAAAGTACCCTCCACAGTCTCTGTATCTCAGAAATGGGGTAGGTAAATGTGATAGAGGCACTGTAACATTTAGCTAGGTATTTGTACGAATTAGAATATGAAATCATTAATGTGTAAAGTGTTATAATATGTTTATGCAAATTCTAGCTCCTCTTTAAGTTTACCTTCCTTTGTAGTACTGATCAGTACAGCCTCTGTTAATCATTAATGATTAACACATATTCTTCCTCCTTCACTTTTATCTGGGCATAATGCCAGGCATTTTATTAAGATATAAGAGTTTTCCTTCCCCTCCCATTTTGCCAGCTCATGCCAAAGTGTTATTGACCTCTTATTCCTTTCTTCTGATGATCTTAGCATTACTTCTCCAAATTCTATGCACTAAATGGCTTTCTCTCCCCTTTAAAATGTAAAGAGTACATCTATACTAAGTAGCCTGCTGATGAGAAGGTTGGATGTCTTCAGCGTTGTTAATCAGTAAATTAACTTCAAGCACTCATTTTAGTGCTGAAGATACACACTTAACTGAGATTCACTTGCCCCAGATCAGATTCAGCACTGGCAAAAGATGAACTAGAGTCCTTGTGCTGCTTCTGCCTACTCAGCTCTAGCTTGGACTGGCTCCTTTGGAGATCTGATGCATCTAGTTTGCATAACAAACTGGTCAAGCCCAGATGAAAGTACTGCCTTAATGATATAGCGCAGTCCTTAGCCTGAATGAAGTTACATCACTTCAAATATACTGTGCCTTTTTTATTCAGGGATAATAATACCATGCATGGACTTAATGTTGTAAAATATATAAATGTTTGTGTATTGTGCTGATCTATTTTTGGATTCAGATACAACAAAAATTCTACAAAAACTGTAAGCGAGCCCTCAAAGGGTAGTTGGATTTGCCTCTGTTCGTGATTATCCTTTTTATATTACCTAGTATCTAAGGGAAGGCAACTTGCTTCTATATCTCTGTCTCTAAATTAACACACAGAGTTCTCATTTGCATGTACTTTTTAAAAGACAGTTTTATCTCTGAAGGGTTTTAACCATATTTTTCAGTGCTAGTGATTAAGAAAATATTTTTTTTTTTTAATAAGGGTATTTAGCCTGACACCACCAAGCTGTTTCTTGCAAGTTAGACTTTATGGCTTTCAAGAAAAAGGCTGATTAATTTGATAACTCTTCTTTCCTTGCTACAACAGAATGTTATGCCTTAATAGTTTGTGAGTTTCATCGGTAACACCAAAATGAGAGAGTTGGTGTCACTTTTGGACAGACTGTGAAGTATATAGGGAGAAAGATGTGGAAATTATGGGATGTAGGGAAAACAGGCCTGCAGTGGGACTTCTGGGCCAGGTAACTATTGATTTCACGCTGTTTCGTAAGAAAAGGTAAATGTCACAGAACTGTGAAAAGAGCCAGCTTCCACAAAATCCCTAAGATATTTGCAATCATAACCATTTTAAGGTGACATCCTTGGCTCCAGTGAAGCCAATAGTGAACTTCCCACCACAGGTCATTTCTCATCCTGTGCCTCCATTTGGGCTCAGCTTACTTCGTTAGGCATTGTATGTCTCTTTCCTCCTATCTTCTATCTCAGGACATGTTAACAGTGAAATAGGAACAGTGTATATAGTTTTGATCAGTAAGCTCTAGCAGAACTGATATTTCCCCAGTTTTAACTGTTTTATTGAGTGAATTTAATGTGTTTTGATCTCAATTGTTTTGTCTGCATCTATATCTGACATATTCCATCTGTTCTTAAAAATAAGATGACTTCTAGGTCTGAGTCAAAAGTTCTAGTTACTTATTTGGCTTTGAATAAAGAAACACGGGGGGTTGGTTTGCTTAGAAAAATTGCATTTGGGAACTTAATAAACTTCCAGACAACCCAGCTAAAGGACAGGAATACCACCCTCCACAGAATATTTAAGTATATGTGTATTTTTAAGTGCCTATGAATGCTTACATTAGTATGTATCAGAAAAACAAAAGCTTTCAATGATTAAATACCTCTTTCCCTGTCTTTGCTGTGCATTTTCCTTCTTCCATGCAGCAGCACTTTGCACATCTATTCATACCTAAGTACATGATGTTCACTTGTGCTAAATGAATAGGGATGTGTATTTGCCTCACTCTAAAACCTTTAACTGAAATTTTATCTTTCCTTCACATGCCCAGTGAATCCACCTTCATTCAGGTGTGATTGTGTTGTTTGTCACCTCTTCCACAGGCCTCTCTGATGTCTTTACCTAGAACATCATGTGAATAGGCATCCACCTCTGTTATGCTACTCCATTTAGAGGATTTTCCCTCTGTGCTTTCTCACGTTCTCTGCTGAGCTGTTCTTTTGATATGTAACTTAATGTCACTTGAGAGAAAAGTATGTGTGGTGGTTTGACCCTGGCTGGATGCCATGTGCCCACCAAAGCCACTCTATCACTCCCCTACTCAGCCGGACAGGGGAGAGAAAAAATAACAAAAGGCTTATGGGTCAAGATAAGGACAGGGAGAGATCATTCACCAATTACCATCATGAGCAAAACAGACTCAATTTGGGGGAAAATTAATTTATTACCCATCAAATCAGAGTAGGATAATAAGCAATAAAAACAAATCTTAAAACACCTTCCCCCTACCCCTCCCTTCTTCCCACGCACAACCCCACTCCCAATTTTCTCTCCCTCCTCCCCACCAGTGGTGCAGGGGGACAGGGAATGGGGGTTGCAGTCAGGTCATCATATGTTGTCTCTGCTACTTCTTCCTCCTCAGGGGAAGGACCCCTCACTCTTCCCCTGCACCACTGTGGGGTCCCTCCCATGAGAGACAGTCCTCCACAAACTTCTCCAGCATGAGTTCTTCCCATGGGCTGCAGTTCTTCACAAACTGCTGCACCGTGGGTCTCTTCTCCGGGCTGCAGTCCTTCAGGCACAGACTGTTCCAGCGTGGGTCCACTGCGGGGTCACGAGTCCTGCCAGAAAACCTGCTCCAGCGTGGGCTCCTCTCTCCATGGGGCCACAGGTCCTGCCAGGAGCCTGCTCCTGCGTGGGCTTCCCACGGGGTCACAGCCTCCTTCGGGCATCCCCCTGCTGTGACGTGGGGTCCTCCCCGGGCTGCAGGTGGAGATCTGCTCCCCAGTGGACCTCCCTGGACTGCAGGGGGACAGCCTGCCTCACCACGGTCTTCCCCACGGGCTGCAGGGGAATCTCTGCTCCGGCGCCTGGAGCATCTCCTCCCCCTCCTTCTGCACTGACCTGGGGGTCTGCGGGGCTGGTGCTCTCACATGTTCTGACTCCTCTCTCCAGCTGTGGTTTCTGTTCCACAGTAACTTTTTTCCCTGTCTTAAATCTGTTCTCCCAGAGGCACTACCACCATCACTGATGGGCTCGGCCTTGGCCAGCGGCGGGTCTGTCTTGGAGCCGGCTGGCATTGGCTGTATTGGACATAGGGGAACCTTCTGTCATCTTCTCACAGAAGCCACCCCTATAGCCCCCCCCCTCACTACCAAAACCTTGCCATGCAAGCCCCATACAGCAGGAAGCCCCCAGCTGCTACTAATCATTAATTGTGAACCAGTACTGGGAAAAAATGATCTCTGATGGTTACAATTCAAGAGTACTATAAATATTTGGAAGGCATCCTTATGTAGGTCATTTTGGGGGCTGATCTGCATACAGCTGTGTCTGGAGAAAAATAGTATTGGTGCTAAAGAAGGAGACAAGCAAGAGCACCAAATGCTGTCACATCCCTGTAGCTAAAACAGCTGATATTTGTGAAGATCTAGCTGTTTAACAGACACATTAGAATATTCAAAATACAGCCACAGTTTAGTAAGATCTCTAGGAAGGATTTGGGAAAAATTTGGTCCCCGATCAATGAGGCAGGAAAACAAGTGACAAAGAACATAGAAAAGCGGAGGTACTTAGTGGCTCTTTGCCATGGCTTTTATGGGTAAGGTTTGTCCTCTAAGTCTCTCGGGTCCCTGAGCTGAGCGTCAGAGTATGTGGGAGTGAAGCATGACCTGTAGTAGAGTAAGACAGAAAGCACTTAAACCAGTTGGATATGCAGAAGCTCATGGGACTAGATGGGGTGGATCAAAGGGTGCTGAGAGACCTGGCTGATGCTACTGGAAAGTCACTCTATCATCTTCAAAAGGTTATTGGGAAATTCCCTAGTGACCAGAAAGGGCCAGCACTGCACCTGCCTTCAAGAAAGGGGATCCACAAGAGAACTACAAGGCAGTTAGACTAATGTGGCTAGTCCCCTCCCTGGGAAGGTTACAGAGCAAATCCTCCTGGAAGCCATGACCAAGTAGATGAAGGACAGGAAGGTTATTGGAAACAGACAGCATGTGTTTACCCCAGGCAAATCACATTCCACCAGGCTTTCAGCATGATCAACTATGATATCCTTATAGCCAAATTAGTGAGACCTGTACAGTGGGTGAAAACTAGACCGAACTGTCAGGCTCAGATGGGTTACGGTTAGTTGTTTCAAGTCCAACTGGCGGCCTGATACTAGTTGTACCTTTCTGACTAGCAATATTCTATGTCTCTGTGAATGATGTGGGCAAAGGCATGGAATGCACACTCAGTAAGCCTGTGAATGATGCCAGCTTAGAGAACGGTAGATACGCTGAAAGGCAGGGCTGCTCCTTGCAGGGCCCCTGACAGGCAGGAGGATGGGCTGGCAGGAACCTCGTGAAGCTGAACAAAGGCGAGTGCGGAGTCCTGTGTCTGGGAAGGAATAACTCCATGCGCCAGGACAGGCTGGCCCAACAGCAGCGGTGCAGAAAAAGTCGTGGTGGATGAGAAGGTGAGCATGTTTCAGCAGCATGCCGTTGTGATGAAGAATTCCAGCGGCAGACTGGGCTGTGCTACCTCAAGTGCAGCCGGCAGGTTAAAGAAGGCGATTCTTCTCAACATCTTCAGCAGTTGTGAGACCGTGTCCAGTTTGGGGCTCACCGATCCTGGAACGACGTTGACATACCGGAGCCGCTGGTCACGAGGGTGGCCAAACGCTGGGCCGGAGGCCCAGAAGGGCTGTGAAATCTCCAACCCTAGAGACAGACGTTCGGAGCTCGGCCGCTCGTGGCCCTGAGCAGCCTGACCTCGTCGGCTCTGCTCTGCGGGGCTCGCTCGCACGGGCGTCCTCCGGACGTGCCTGCCGGCCTCCCTTGCCCCCTGCGCGGGGCCAGCCGGGCTCCGTCAAGCTTCGGCCGCTTGCCGGAGCACACCCTCAGTCGCAGAGGGCAGGATACCGGGAGGCAGCACGGCCGGGGGTGGGCGCCGGACCCCGCCGCGGCCGGGACCCGCCCGCTCTCTCGAGAAGCGCCGGCGGGTGGTGGGGCGGTGCGGGCGGCAGCCGACCGGGCGGGTGTGTGGGGTCTGTGTGCGCGGTGCCTTTAAAGGGCGGGGCGCGGGGCGGGGCGCGGGGC
>NW_010973187.1:10377922-10587411 GCF_000737465.1 Haliaeetus leucocephalus | reverse complement strand
AGAGGCGGCGAGCGGCGAGCCGCGGCGGCGGGGGCCATGGGCAACGAGGCGAGCCTGGAAGGAGGCGAAGGGCTGGGCGCCTTCCCCGAAGGGGCGGCGGCGGCGGCAGGCGGGGATGGCGGCGGCTCCGCAGCCCCCTTGGAGCGCCTGGTCCCGGCCGGGGTGGAGGCGGACCTGAGCCAGCTGAGCGAGGAGGAGAGGAGGCAGATCGCCGCTGTCATGTCAAGGGCGCAGGGGCTGCCCAGAGGGAACCTCGCCGGCGCGGAGCCGCCTCCCATGCAAAGGCATGCACGGAAAATCTCCCTTCTCCCGCTCCTCCCTTCCTCCCCCCACCCCTTCTCCGTCTTTCTCGCGGTGGGGCGGGGGGCGAGTCGCAATACGAGCCGGGCCCGTCGCATCGGGAGCAGGCGTTGCGTTTTGCTGGCTGAGGGAGGGAAGGGGGCGGCTGCACGAGTGCGGGCACTGGGACGGGAGCCTGCACTCTCCAGCTTTTCCCACTCCGGTGGTTTCTAATAATAACGGCGGTCCTCGGTTCCAGTGGGCTGCGCCCGCTCCCCTTCCCTCCCCTCGCACCGCTCCGGAGCACGGGTAGTTTGTGTGTCTAGGGAGGGGAGAGATTTGCAGGCGACGTTTCGGTTTTCTCTGTGTGTGTGTGTGTGCGCTTTACGGGGCTGGAGTGCCCCACGGCTCAGATAATAGTAGCCAGGGAAGCTCTCCCCAGGGCTGGTGGGCTCTGTAAGCTTCTCCTTCTGCAGGAGGAGATTCTTGTTGGAGCTTTCAAAGCTTGTGGGCATGATGTATTTGCTAGGCATCGCTCTGCCAATTCTTAAGCTCTGCAACTATCGTTTGGCTTCATTAGATAGTCGTGGATTGAGGAGGTCTGCTTCAGTCTATTTTTCTCCCTTATTTTTGTTCTTTTTTTTTTTTTTCCTTTTTTTGTCGAAAGGGGACAGAGAGGCGAATAATAGATTAATAGATTAAACCGATTGCCACGGGAGTCAGTGTTCTGGATAGTGATGGCTTTACCTCGTAGTGCCTCTGCGAAGGCCAGGGTAGGCTCCTTCCCCTTTCTTCCCCTGCCCCGTAGTAAATTCGCTGCCCGACAGCGCAACAAGCCCGTTCCCCCGCCCCGGCCCAGGGCCCGGCGCTCTCCGCGGCGGTGCCGGTGCCGGTGGCGGCCGTCCCCGCTCGCCGCCCGCCGTTCGCCGCCCGTGCCCCTGTCCGCGGTGCTGAACCCGCCGCCGGCTCCCCCGGCCCCTCCTCCGGGGCCGGCGTCTCTGTTGCTCTCCGTCTCCGTGGCCGGGTGTGCTGTTTGTCTTGAGGGAGGATGCTGAAAGGAAGGAGCCTCCTCGGCTGACTGTTGAGCAGGGTTCTTGTGTGTTGACCTCACCCTAGATAAACGCATATTGAGTTTATATAATGTCAGGTTTATATAAGTGAATTCTAGGAGAAGAGAAGCAAGGAGGGTGGGACCAAATTCATCCTTGGGCAAACTACTGGAGTCATTGGGATTATACCTGAGATGACGGTCTCCATTTTTTAAAACTGGAAATCACATCTTCCTATTTTATGTCTGGCATAATTATTAAACGGGTATTAACACTGTATGTAAAATATAATTTTCCATTTGGTTCAGGGCTCAACTCAGCTTCTATAGACGCTAATGAAAAAAAAAAATCATATTGGTTAGTTCTGTGAAACTAAACTCAAAATTCACTCTTCTATAACAGTCTACGAGCAAAGACTTCAAAAATTTATTGTTTCATGCTGATGTTCCAGTAAAAAGTAAGGTAAATGTCCTTGGAAGATTTTAGAATAGGCTAAGCTCATTGCAATGTGAATATTTCTGCATTTATAAATGGCTGCTTTCCTACAAACATATTTATGACATCAGAAACTACTTTGATCTTGTTAGCGTACCATACTTTCACTCTCCATTTAAAGTAAAGTCTCTCTATATTTGTGAATTACAGCCTTTTAACTTTGACTAAAAGTTGACATTTTAACATTCAGTTCAATAACCTATCAACTAGCTTCTCTTGTGGGAATGTAGCAGTTCCCATCATAGCATGTTTGTGCCTGTCACACTGTAATGAGGTTACTACTTGTCTCTGCTCCTGTTTTGGGGTTTTACTTGCTCATCTTGCACACCTTTCTTTGCTGTTGGAATCTACCAACAATGGGAATAATTATTAAGAATCTGATCCAAACCCTTGGAGTAAGACTCTGTGAGGACTAAGGATCAGCCTTTTCCACACTTCAACTGAAGTAAAGAACTAGCCTGCTGAGGCTCAGATTCCTTATCCTCAAGCTTTTTTTTTAGTTGGTGTGGCCAAAGAAATCAGATGTGGAAAATACCTCTTAACTGATGCTCTACAACTGTAGTTCCCAACAGCTTTTTTTCTAGTGCGGTTATGCCAATCCAAATGTTAAGTGACTGAAATAGTGATCAAAACATGAATTCTGGCTTCCAGTTTATATAGCCTAGCATTATGACAGTGTCCCTATTGCATTGTCTGTTAGATTTTTTTTCATGTTGCTAACTGGATTTTTCCCCTGTGATTTCCATTATAACATTAGCTGTTATCTAGTCTTACCTGAGAGACTAATAATTATTTCCTATTCTAAATGCTTTCATTCCCCTTCTAAAGCAACCCAAGTCTTGAAGTGTACAAATTCCTCATGATTGATGATATCCTGAAGTAACAATTTTTGCAACTACAGACTTCTTAATAGTAAGTGATGTATGTAGCAGGAAACATAGCTGCACGTTTACCACCATAAAATACATGCTGTAGCTTTTAGGACTTCTGTAGGCTTTGAGCTTTTAAGTCTTCAAAAATGCAATAGCTAAATAAATGCAATAAGTATTTATTATGCGTTTTAATATAAGCATTTAGATCTAGAGCACCTAAAGCGAACTGCCTAAATCAGATGTACCTTTTTGGTTTTTTTTCTTTGAACATTTTATTCTCTAGGTTTCAGAGTTTGGGATGCTTAGCACCTATGGAAATCATTCTATCCTATTTCAATTACCTGTCTTCAGAAAAATCATGGTTAGGGGATTTAGCTGAAACATACACAGTCACTTTGTAAGCAAGTACCAGTTGTTCTAGCCTCATTGAATGACTTCTTAACTGTGTCAGTGTCCACTTGCTGAAGAATTGTTCCACATCATCTGAAAGGATTAGATGACCAAACTGAATATATGAGCCATCTAATGCAGCTGGTTAGTGGTTTGGTTTTTTTTGTTTTGTTTTGGATTTTTTGGGGGGTAGGCGGGGTTCAGTTCATTAAGTTGTTCTCAGTAGACATTAACAGAAAAAAATTTGCTTCGTTTTGAGAGGAAATGCTAAGAAGTCTTACTGAGTGTCACACTTACAAAGTATGTTTATGGTGTATTTTCCAGAATAAATATGTATTTTTGTTAATGCCATCACTCTATTGACTTAAAAAAAAGTTAGCCACTAGGGCTGTGCATAAGTTTATACGTATCTTGTCTGTAGATATGAGAAGATCTAACTATCTTGGTGTTGTGTAGTTATTGCACTTCTCTTTAAAACTATTTATACTGATGAATGGGAAAAAGACATGCCTTTTTAAATAGGTTTTTATAGTTATGACATTCAAGAAGGAGACCAATAGTCTTTTTGTTAAATCTCCTCTTGACTCCAAAGTAAGCTTTGATTTGGCTGTAATATTCAGGTAAATGAATAACGATGAGCTCTGTGAATCAAGACCAAAGTGAGGAGAAACAGCAGCAAAAGAAAAGAATTAAGTGAGGGTGGACTAAATGATTTTGCTTGTTGAGTCTGGATTGAAGACTTTAAAACAGTAGTGGGTTTTTCATGATTTAGGAGGCTTAAAAGTAAGAAAATTCTTGTAAAATAAAGCCAAGATTATTTTTTTGAGGCTTTCTGATTCTCCAGATTAAATAGAATTGTTCAATGTCAGTCTGTAGTTGTAAACTTCCCAGTATTATGGCCAATAATTTTACAAGAATGGGGAAGGGTAAATGGAGTTATGGAAGGCTGGAAATAGTTTGTCCTTAACAAGCATTTCATGTGGAAATTTTTAAATTACAACCCCCCCTGCAGATACAAGATTGTGAGAAAATCCCACATTGTGAGAATTATGAGCACAGATATTGCTATCAGTTAGCTTTGTCCTTTTATATTGCTGTTGCTAGGCATATAATGAAAACTCTAAATATTAATCAGAAATAATAATAAACCTGTGGTAACATTAACAGTGTAAAATATATTTTTCAATGTGTCTACTATATATAATTCTGCAGAATTCTGATAAAACTCTTAAACAGAATTGTGCAGGTTTTTATTTATTTATTTTTTAGTTAAAGAATACAGTTAAACGTAATAAGTGATTCTTTATTTTGCTTATGAATACCCAAGAAGAAATGTCATGTCGGGAAAAACAAGATCACAGTTAACTGGATCTGCCAAAGTGAAACCTGAAAATTTTGTATTTGCAACACTGTTGTGGCACTGAAGAGAACACTGTATCTTCCAGCAAAAGCGCAGTGATAGCACTGAATAGAATATTTTACTACATCCTTTAGCAATAGCATTGAATACAATATTATTTCCTCCAGCTGCAGCCAAGTATAGCAACAAGTAGAATACTATGCCACATCTGAAGACATGATCTTGATTTTTGTTCCTACATGCTTAGTTTTTATTTTCTCCTATATCAAAACACAGAAAAATATTATTGTTAGAGAACTGGGAAAAATCCTTACGTAATGAGAGGTTTTATTTTTATTTCTGGGCAATGTGAATTGTTGGGGTGATGCTGAGAGGAAGCCCTACAGTAGTTCTATTTAAAAAAAAGAAAGCTTCAGGACTAATTCTGTGAACTGGTGTCTGTTTTATCTAATTGAAAATTCTTCTGATTTGTGAGTGGATGGGTGGCAAAATAAATACTTTAAAAAGAAGCATATACTCCTTAATGTGCTTGGATTTTAGGAGTTTAAATCTTTGCTGCATAGTGAATTGTAGAAATATCCAAACTTTGTACAGGTAGCCAAAAGACAAGTTCCTAAACATTTTGTGTTGTGTAATGTTTTTCTTGTACGGCTATGCTTTGATCTGCTAATTTTCTGACATCTCTTGTTTCTTTTAGTCTTCTCTGTCTCCTTATGTTTGTATCCCAAGGGATAGAGTGGAGAGTTAGTTATTTGGATTTAGGTAAAATAGGAAGTGGTACCTTTCAGTTGTTCAGATTTCTGAAAATTATCTGGTTAAATATTGTTGTCTTATTAGATTATTTTCTGAATAACAAATCCGTCTATGAGTGAATACTTGTATAAGCCTTTATAGAACAATAATTTTTATTTAAATACTTTTTTGTGCACCTTATGTTATAAGCCTTGGTCTTGCAAACACTTAAGCACCCGAGAAACTTCACAGTGTTACCAGAGCACTTCCAGGGCCACAGATACATCTTGTTTTATCTCATTTTTCTAGTACTCTGCATTATTTTAATTTTATTACATTTTCTGTCTGCAGACATCCTGAGCTTGATACAAGCCACCATCTCAGGCAACCAGGTAAGCCTCCAGATCCAGGACCACCAAGTTTAAGTAAAAGCAGAACGGTAGATGTGCTGAAGACAGAACAACGGGCACCTGGACGGAGCCCTTCTTCTATTAGTCTAAGGGAATCAAAGTCCAGGACTGATTTTAAAGAAGATCAGAAGCCAAGTATGATGCCCAGTTTTCTCTCAGAAGCCAATCCATTGAGTGCAGTCACTTCAGTTGTGAACAAATTCAGTCCTTTTGATTTGATATCAGATTCAGATGCAGCCAATGAAGAAGCCGGTAGGAAACAAAAAGTTACCCCAAAAGAGCAAGGGAAACCTGAGGAGCAGAGGGGCCTTGCAAAACATCCAGCTCAGCAGTCTCCAAAGCCAGCTGTTCAACAACAAGGACCCATCAGACCTACCCCCCAGCAAACTGAGTCTTCCAAACCAGTGCCTCAGCAGCAGCCTGGGGAACCAAAGCAAGTTCAGAAACCAGGCCCTGGTCACCCAGCAGACTCTAAGCTAGAACAAGCGAAACAACCGTCCCAGCCACGAGGACCGCAAAAATCTCAGCCCCAACAGTCGGAACCAACAAAGCCTGTTCAACAGCAAACTTCTGCAAAACCTTCGTCGGGCCCAACAAAACCATCGCCACAGCAAACAGACAATGCTAGAACGTCATCCCAAGCACCACCTCCCACAAAAACGGCATCGCAGCAGCCAGGACCTGTAAAACAACCATCTCAACAGCCGGCACGGCAAGGAGGTCCTGTAAAGCCATCTTCCCAGCAAGCAGGGCCTCCAAAACAGCCTTCTCAGCAACCTGGACCTGAAAAGCCATCTGCTCAGCAAACAGGATCTGCAAAACCTCCATCACAGCCCGGATCTGGGAAGCCACTTCCGCAGCAAACAGGGCTTGTAAAACAAGTGCCACCACAGGCAGGGCCTACAAAACCATCTTCTCAGACTGCAGGGGCCACAAAGCCCCCGCCACAACAACCAGGACTTACAAAACCACCAGGCCAGCAACCGGGGCCTGAAAAACCCTCGCAGCAAAAGCAAGCCAGTGCAACCCAACCCACTGAGTCCGCCCCAAAGAAAACCTTCTGTCCTCTTTGCACAACCACTGAACTGCTGCTGCATGCTCCAGGAAAGGCCAATTACAACACGTGCACACAGTGTCATACTGTAGTCTGCAGCCTGTGTGGATTCAATCCTAATCCTCATATAACAGAGGTGAGTAGTTTTTAAACTGATGTTCGCTACTAGAGCAGAAAATTAAGTTTACCTCTGTTATGCTGAAACATTGGATGTGTTACAATGTGTCATCATGATCACTTGAGGCCTTAAGAAGTTCAGTGAAAAAAATCATGCTATTTGGGAAAACTGTTTACAAGTAAAAGGGGGTGAAGTTGAGGAAAAAAGAAGGTAATGGTTCTCTGTTTGTACAATGTTTGGAAGTGTGTTCTCATCTCCTCATAGAAAAAGAGGAGGAACCCCACCGTGACTTTTTTGCCATTTTGCTTGACTTCAAGCACTCACTGGCTACCTTTATAATCTGACCGCAATAGTCATGTGCTATTATGTTTATAAATAAATAAAATTTGTTGCTATAAGAACTAACTAAGCAAAAAAACCATAAAAATGACTCTTCATATCTCCAGTGGGTGTTTTGGAAAAGGATATGGGGTGGATTTGCTTTGTAACTGTTTGAGTGTTCATTAGCTGAAAGCCTGAGTTGTGAGTTTTAACTTAGTAATACTCAGGTTATTTCATTCTTGTGGGATGCTAAGAATGAGATCTCTATGGACTATTTCTAACCTTGATCACCATTCTTGCTGTAATTATATAACATAGAAATGGCATAGAAAGTAATATTAGGACTTCAAATGAACTTACTATAACCTGATGTTTGTGGTAGCTTGATTTACGTGCTTATACATATCCTTTACTTGCTCTGTGTGGGAATAAGGCTTCATATGAATGTCTGATCTCTCCTTATTGCTTGAGCAGCTTCTCATACATCCTGATATGCTAATTTTAAATTTGCAATGTAGTTTGGGTTTGTTTTCAGTACCAACACTTTTATCAATTTATACAAATTCAAGCATAGCAGACCTGGCACCAAAGACTAACTAGTGATAAATAGCCAGAAGGAGTATTTGGGAAGCTTATTTTTGTCTTGTTTTGGTATTAGTTTAGCTGATCAGAGATACTGATAGGAAGAAGTACAGACTGCTACTGTATTTTGAACCCAACAAACAATATCACTATGTTTAAAATTGCATCAAAGAATCGCTGAGGCTGAAAGGGCCCTCTGGAGGTCATGTAGTCCAACCCTCTGCTCAAAGCAGGGTCACGTAAAGCAGGTTGCTTATGGCTGGTTTTGAATATCTCCAAGGATGGAGACTTCGGAGCCTCTCTGGGCAACCTGTTTGCTCAGTATCACAATAATTTAAGAACATCGCTAGCAGTTAGGTTGCTTTCTAGTGTGCATGTTTGTTAGTGGGTACCTGGTAACAAATAGCAGGCTCTTTGCATCCAGCAAGTATATTATTTATTGATTTGTTTTTAAAATTGTAAATTTAAACCTGAAAGACTAATCACAGTAACCATTGCTAGCACATTGCTTTGTTTAGGAGTATGCTCTCTTGTTTGAGTTTAGGGAAACTCAGGATTGAGATAGTTGGCAGTAATGCTTGGACTGGAAAAGAAGTGACTTGAACAGCCATGTGCACAAATTTCAGAGCATCTGCAACTAACCAGGTGCTCAAAGGTTATATAGGATCAAAGCCTATATGAGGAAAGGTCATCAAGCATGTTGTCTGGACAGTTTGGGGTAAAAAAAGATATATTTATATATAACGGACAAGAGATGTGATACATTGATGTTAAAGTCAAAGAGGAACTTTTGTAAGAAAATGTTACCTTCAAGTTCTGACAGAATGTTTTTAGACCAAAATTTCTTACATTTATTTGTGGGTGCTACGTTGTTTATTTCTGTAGTGTATTCCTGGAGTTCCAAGTTTTTCTTCCTTTAAAAACTTCAGATTTCACCTGGAATTGGTCAACAACTTTGGTATGTTCAAATTAAATGGATTTTGAGAGAAAGAGAGTTTATATAAGAAGATCTCAAAGTATTTGGAAATTCTGTGAATAACTACTAGTTTTTGAAGCGGGTACTCTGTAAGTGTGAAATTCAGGACTTTAAGACAATAAATACAGCTGTATTTAAGACTAACTGATTGCATACATATGTAAAAGCAGATTTGAATTTCATATTACACATTGAAATAAACACAGGATATGCATTTATTTCATGATGAAATCATTTCAGTAATGAAGGTATTGGACATCTAATTTATTCAGCTATTAGTTCCAATCTTCTGACACCCACTCAGACTCTTCTCATTTGCTCAGCTTTGCACCACCAGCTGTCTTGGTGAAACTTCATTGTGGGTGTCCTGCTCCAATCTGCAGTGAAGTGCAACGAAAATCACATCTGACTTTATTACTGAACAGTTGGAGCAAAGTAATAGAACCTGCTCTGGCACATATAAAAATTTGACTTACTTCAGCTGCAGAGGTTCCCACTTCAGTTATTCTCAAACTTTACTTCTAGTTTCCCTTTAGATTATTAACAAAATTTTCTGATTCTTCCTTTATGATAGTTTACACATTTCTTCCTGTCTAGCATGAAAACCATGGTTTGTGTCTTAGCTGTCAGTCTTCTTGATTATAGTGCAAGTTTTTTCTTTTGGCTTCTCTTATTTTAAGTTCTCCTGAAGTGTTATTGTCCAAAAGTCTTTGTCTCTTACCCATGCACTTACAGGCTATATCTTCACCTCTTACTGTTATACTTCGACTTCTCCTGCTGTTCTTTTTGCCAAGTTTCATGATTCTGTAATCCTGTGTTGTGCCTTTCCCATGCCCTTTATAGTCATTGTGCTTATTGCTTATGTTAAAACACATTACTGATCAGAAAGCAATAATTTCAAATTGGATGTGGGAAGAGTGAAAAGCATTTATTTAGAAAAGAATTTATGTTAGTTTTGTTCTCTAACATTTTCCCCTGTACAGCTCCTTGAACTATCTTCTTAAGGTATTCTTACAAGTTTCTTACAGGATAGTTCAGTCTTCATAACTAACAGAGTGAATTACTTTTCCAATATAGATCCTTCTAAATTTCTATATTTCTAGCTGATTCTGGAAAGAATATAGCAGGCTTTACAAACTGGCTCAGGAAGTAGATTGCGTGCATTGTAAAACCACTATAAAAAGTGCTGATTTTTTGAATTTTTATTCATTCTTTTCATTTAAACCTCTATTTAAAATGCAGTAGTACATGTGCCCTGTCTGTTTTAACTCACTAGAGAGAACTGTGTAACTAAGAGCAGAAAGTGATACCTGTATTGCCATAAGGTCAGACCCCTTGAACTATTTCTCTGAACCATCTGACATTGCGGTCCCCTTGGGGAAAAGGGATACTTGGTATCTTGGTTTTGTACAGCAGTCTAGAGAGATAACACACCATACATAACGTGTTCAGTAACATATGTCTCTCTAATCTGTCTAGGTATTCACACTCCACTCATCACCATGGCACATGACTGCCTAGCAACAGTTGCATAAAGTAATGGGAAAAATTATATAAACAGGTTTGATGACTGTTACTCTATTCCATTTTCCTTTCACATACATCAGAACCTTGTAGCAGGTGTGTATGTATTTATTACGTGGTAATTTATTTTTCTCCCTTTTTTTTTTTTTTTTTAAAAAAAAATATTTTGTCAAAACCACTCCTGTGAGCCATTAGCAACAGAAACCAGCACTTCCCCCAAAAAAGATTCAGCCGTCTAGAACATGTGAATGGGAGTAGGCTTTCTGAAAATGAACAAAGACATCTGAGGGACTATGCATTTTGTTAAACACTTACGTATAGTTTTTGATAAAGCTAGGCAAAAAGCATGAACTACTGTAGTTCAGTCAAAATCGTCAGTGCGTATGCTTGATAGCTGGAGTAAATTTTCATCCCCTGTGAACTAGTTATTGGAAGTTACATACAACACGGAGTGAGCAAGGGTTTAAGGTATAATATATCATAACATTTGTTATGATGGGCATCTGTAAAGTTGATGATCAAGTGGAGTGTTAAAGCTGTTAATATTGGAAAATTGGCTGTGTGTGACCTCTGCTGCGTGAGCCCATCCTTGATGAGTATGTGTGCAGATGTGAATGCCTTTTAGGTAGTTTTTGGGAGGGATAATTTTTCATGGATTTCATCTACATCAGTCTGTATTTCATCCACTCTTTCAGTATGCTTTTAAGAGACCACTTAAAATTAGTCTTGGAGCCAGGTATAATTTTTTACTTGGATACTTGCTGAAAATTGCACATTCAGATAATATGAAGCTGTGTATATTGATGCAGGATTTGTTTACTTGCCAAAAGCTCTTCTGGATGGAGGTAAAATGAGTTCTAAAAATTATTTTATTGGTTCTGACTGTTTTTGAAACAACATGTCTGTATCAAAATTGACTTAATCCTAGTGGAAGAAAAGAGGAGGGGGGAAAAAAAAAAGGGTCATGTCTCCCAAAGTGGAGTGTAGGATTTCAGATCAAGTAGAACATTTTACTGTATTTACACCTTTCTTTTTCAATTCAACAGGAGAAAGAATTTTTTTTTTAATCCAAATTGAAAATATTTTCCTTTTTTTGTTTTTTTTTTTTAATTTGGGGTGGGGGGGATGGTGTCTTTTTTCTTTTTTTCTTCTTTTGTAAGAGCTGGGAATTTTCCATAGCAGTTGCTGTAGATACTACAACCTTGGTTTTTTTGCTCTTTCATTCTGCTTCCATTTTTATGTACAATTATATCACAACCTTTGGTGATTTGAGAGTGTCATGATTTGGTTCAAATCTTCATAATGATTTTTAGTATTTGTATTTGTTTTTATTGATGTCCTGCATCTCCAAGTATCCTAAACAGTAACAGATACTTGGGCATGAAGTATTTTCAGTAACTAAAGAGAATTTAAACAGTCAGAAATGCATTAATTTTCTTCAGTTATTATCATTATTATTAGCTTGTTTAGGGAGAAGAATATATAATAATTTAAAATACTATTCGTATAAGGAAGATGACTATAATTCTTGTGGTGAATCCAGATAAGTTT
This sequence comes from Haliaeetus leucocephalus, assembly GCF_000737465.1. Lineage (NCBI taxonomy): Eukaryota > Metazoa > Chordata > Aves > Accipitriformes > Accipitridae > Haliaeetus > Haliaeetus leucocephalus. The sequence continues at coordinate 10,575,698 of NW_010973187.1, read as the reverse complement.
TGCTTATACTTACAGTAAAATTAATAGAAATGACTCTATTAAGTCTTCGTTGATTACATGACAGTAAAGGAAGCTATTGATTGAATTGAAATATTCCCTGTGGTTTACAGTCTAGACCCTGCTGTGGTGTTGTAACAGCGCATAAGAACCAGAATGCAACGTGGACTGGAAATGACATATAAACAAAAATAAAACTGCCATTACTGTGGATAGTGACATGCCACAAAGTCTAAGCTTTTTAATACTAGGAAAAATAGCTTTGAAACTGTATGCCCTATGTAAGCTTAGACTTGGCGGGATATTCAGAGTTAGTTAAGTAGTGCAAAACAAAGTAGAAAAAAATTAAGGACTTGAATCTGACCATCAGCTTTTATAATCATAAGTAGTAAAAAAATGGGTTAAAAAAACCCCTAACAAAACTCAAAGCTTTTTTTAACTTTCTGAAAATTTTAATTTAGATGTCAACTCTTAACTATGCCGAAGTAAAGCTAGAGGTGTTCTGTAAAAGAGGATGGAGTTTAGTCTGGGTTCAAACTGATCAGAGAGCGGATTCAAACAAGCCTTGTTTAGTTGTATTTTAAAAATGATCCAAGTTTGAAATATTTCTGTGTGAAATATTTGTTTTCGTCCAAAGAGAACTTGGGGTGTTCCAGTATTAGTAATACTGCAATTTATATGGAAATTGAGAATATTCACCATTTTTGTGATGAAATGAAGTTAGTATAGTTCCTTTAGTTTGCCCCTAGCTAGAAGTGCCACATAGACATTTGGGAAAATTGTAAAGATCCTCAGATAGAAGGGCTATAGAACTACAGAATATTGTTTCTCTCTGTGGAATATTCTTAAACACACTCCCACACCATTTTTCTCTCAGAGGATGGCTATGTGCCTACATTTCTGCTTACATTTAGGATTAGATGTATTATTACTATTGATGCCCTATGGATTTTTCTTCACTTTTTTATTTTTTTCTCCCTTTTATGAAAGGGGCACAACATAGAAAGAAGCAAACACCTATGCATGGCAAATAGTTTCCCAATATTTTAATTGGGCAATATTCTACATTATGTTGGAGTGTTTTCTCATTAGCCCAGAAAACTGTCCTGTCCAGTTTTTAACACAAGTAAATAATAAATTAATCTGCATAGCTAAAGATGTCAACTGCAGTGAGCCATCTGCGCCAGTATTGCTGTTGCTCAGCAACTGTAATTTACTACTATGTTAGGCCACGTGATGTAGAGATGCTGTTTGCTGGGTAATCACTGGGCAGGAAGCATGGCCCAGCCCTGCTCTGACCAGACAGCATAATCTGTTTTCAAATCCCAGCGACAGTCACTCGGATGCGCTCTGTGCAGCACAGATGAACTCTGTTAACCTTTTCTTTGCTGCTGCCTTGATTTGCAGTTACATTTTTTTGTTAATCATTCACGTGTTTCTAGTATATTAAATCTCAATGCAGTTAATGAAAGCAATCAGCATTTGTTGAAGTGATGCATGATGCAGTGCACTGAGCTGTGTTTAAAAGTCTTTTTCCTTGTCCTGTGCATGGGGCAGCTTAAACACATGCTTGGCTGTAAAAACTAACTTATAGATATTCTGTAATACTGCTGTTCAAAAAAAAAAAAAAAAGTCAAAAGATTATGGTCACTGTTTTGCTTTATGATTCTAATTATAGAAGCTGTAAAATAATAGTTCCCCAACCACACATAATTCATATGCAAACTATAGCTTTTTATATTAGTAATTTAAGCGGAGTAGTGGAGTATGTTTTAAGATTGTGATAACTGCATAACACAGTTCATCTGGTCATGTTTTTTAGTAGTTTTAAAATAGCTAAGTAACATTTAAAAATAGTTTTTTAAAGCAGCTATTTAAAAAGTTTGCTCAAATACTGGTTTAGCATAAAGCTACAGTGCTTGTAACCATTGCTGTGGTTTGTGGAAAAAATACCTGGGGACCATGCTGCTTACTAGAACCTAGCATCATTTTTGTGAGTATCTTGAGTCAGTGTTCCCTGATAAACTCCCTAGTTGCCTTTTACATCTCATATCTGAAAGGAAGGTAAATATTTATTTTATAGCCATGATCTATTTGCCTCAAATGAGGATCAGTTGCATACTGTGTACAATAGTTAAACATTTGTTTCGGTGTAATTACTTCAAATAGCTGAGATTTTATTCATGGAAGGGTGGTGTATAAGGAAAACTTTGCCTCTAGTATTTCCCAGGCTTGTTTAGAAGACCTTTTCAGCTGTATGTCGACATACTAATTCAGTTTGTTCAGTGATAGTTGTTCTTTTTTGTTCATAACAGGATTTTCTGATCTGGTTTCTTGTCCCTTACAGTATTCTACCACCCTACATGAAGCTGCATAAAATCATGGGCTCAAGTGCTTTATTTTTCTTGTTTTTCTCATTATCTTGGCAGAAATGTCTGCTAAGAGTGAAATCTGGATTCCTCACTCCTCTCTGAAATTGTCAGGAACCAAATAAGCTGATGTATTTTCAGACTAGAAACTGATTTTGTCAATAAAGCTTTGGGGCAGTGCTGAGCAATGTCAGGGAAGTGTATTTACATATCTGTGGCAATGTAAAGGCTCTATAAATCTTTACATTTGTGTGGTGTGATGTAAAGGGATGTTAATATTTTATGCATACCTTAAAGTTCCTTTTTATAGCACCAAATGACTAGTCTAAATGAGAATGAGACCCATTGCCTGAGTATGCGGCTCTGTTCTGCAAAAGGTCTGTTAAAATGGCTTCTGAGAGCTACATTCATATTGTGTGCCAGTAATTTTTATATGAAATATGTTCAATCTGCAAGACAAAATTTCTTTCTCATGTACATCTGGAATCTTAGAATCAAGCTGGATTCTCTTCTTCCCCTACATCATCTGCAGGAATAGAAATTGAGCATGCCAGTCGATGCACTCCCTCTCTGACAGTTTTCCTATTGCTTTTGATGGGTTTGTGTAGTTGGAACAAATCTGAACACTTTTGCAGAAAGGAGTAGGCTCCGGACTGCCTTCAGTTGTGTTGGCTTTGTTTGGGATAAGGAGAACTGAAGTGTAGCTCATATTTGTTATTGGAGCCAACTGTTAGATTTTGAATGCATAAAGAAAGGCGAGCTATGGAACACGGTGCTATAATTTTCTTCAATGTAATTCTCCATGGATGTTGTTACTTAAACACTGTGAATGAATTCATTTGGTGCTTCCAACTAGTAGAGTCTTTACGAAGCTTTTTTAAGATGTTATGATTGATGAATACGTAAAATATATTTTAATTACTTGTTTGTTGGTATGAGGGCATATAGTTTCTACATCAGTGAGTTAGAAAGCAAGGTAGCACTTTCTGTGTTCAGTACTTGAAATCTGAAAAAAATACTGCATGAAATCTGCCAAATTTACAGTACTCGTCATAGCACTTAATGGCATGGGTCTCAGGATGAAGAAAAATCACTTATGGATTTCTTCTAGAAAGACAACCCAGGCTCAACCCCTATCTACCAGTATAAAGATAGACAGCTTGGGATCCTCAGCATCGAAGAAGGATCTCCTTTACCAGTAGACAGGAACTGCAAAAGCTCACATGTTGCCCTGGAAACTTTTGCCTTTAATTCTAGGTAGAGATAAGAGTAATATGGAGAAAGAAACAAGAAAGTCACAGAACTGCTGTCGAGAAAGATCTTTAAGGATAGACAAACATTAGTATTTTAGATATTTACATCAGCAGTAAGTTTTACTTCATCTATAATAATGTGTAAGAGCATCTGTATTTAACAGAAGCCTGTTCCCGTTAAAGTTTATGGAAAATCTCTGTAATTGCAGTAGAAAGACAGTGTTTGATGCAAAACTGCATCATGTTATGCACTTAATTTTGAACTCCTGCAGTTCCAATCACAGAACTACAATTGGTGCAGTTTTGTATTTGTTTGAAGATGATGTGTGTAAGCTATAATGACTTGAGGGTTTTGGCACTTAATTCCTCCCACTAAAATGCATGGGAGGAATTTTATGTCTAAACCAGAAAGATTTTAAAAAATAATACAGTGAAGTAAAACTTCATACATTTTCCATTTTGAAGTTCAGCTGTAGGAGTAGCAAACTCATTTTTAGTTTTAAAGGCTTCAGTTTAATACTGAAAGTGCACGTATGTGTATATATGTATATAGTTATTTTTTTAAGATAAGGAAAAAATAACAGTTGAGAGTTAAGATTTTGTCTTCTGCACAAGATTGTGTTGAAAAACGTATAGAATTAACTTTTGTTTGGACTCCAGTTAGGTAGTAGAGTCAGACTGGACCTGCTGCATGTTGAAGACAAGCCTAAATACTTATAAATGCAATTGGAATCTGGACACCTTAAACATAAGAATTATTCAGACTATTTATTCTGTAGCCCCTGCCCAACCCTACATCTACTTTGTTTGGGGCCTTACAGGTGTCATAGTGACTTAAAATTAGATTTCCTGGAAGCTAAGTGAGAGCAGGTAGGCACTTTAGAGTACAGCACTTTCATTTAAAAAAAAAAAACAACATAAAAAGAGGCAAGTGGAGGGGTGAAAAAAAAGCAGCAGTAGTGAATTGCTATGAAAAGTGCATGGTCCAAATCTCTGTGAAATTTCTGTGGTTAGTGGGAAAAGACAATCCTCTCTTAGGGCCATTAAAGAGCTCCTCACAGGATCCTATCTTTCTCCACCATAGAAGAGAGTCCACTTCCCTAATATAAGAAATCTTTAGTCACTTTGCCGATGCCAGACAGCTGTGACAGCTGAGGTGGATGTTCACAGTATGTGGCTTAAGTCTGGCCTTTAATTAAACTTAAACCTTCTAGAAAAACCTTAAGAATTCATCCAGAAATGTTATTAATTATCTAATTAAATTAGATTACTACTATCTAAAATCAGGTGTCATAATTAAGATTTACTTATTGCAAGTAATTGTCCCTTGGACAGGGGACTTGTAGGGGAACAGATCATCAATCAAACAAAATGGGAGTTAAGCTAAATGTAATCTTTACTCAAGTCCTCTGTGCAGTTGTGAACTTAATTCCTTTAATAATTCAAAGCAGAGCTTAAACACGCATTCCAGTTTTGTTTCAGTTGGTTTCACTTTTTAACAGTCATTTACAATATGGGTTGCAAGTAGATCGGAGAATTGTTTAAACAATCTAAAAAAAACTGCACTGAAAAGGGAAGATAAAAGCAGCATTATTATGAATGTTAACTCGATTACTGTGAACTTACAGCTGGAGCCAAAATTGGGCATCTTTTTGTGAAGCTGTAGCAATAGTGAGCTCATATTCCAGAGTATATACCGTGTTTATCACAATAATTGGAATAGCTGTGTTTTAGGGAACTGCATCCAACTGTTCTTTTAATTTTTGCTGCTGGAAAAATACAAGGCTGGCAAAGCACACAAAAATAATGAATTCATTGCTTCAGTCTGTGACATCAGAGTTCTTTCCTTCCTGTGAGCTCTGATAATTACACAGACAAAATCTTTCTTTGCATGTAGTACCTCCAGATTCATCCTATGGTGTACGGTAGAGATTTCAGACCTGAGTGAGAAACAGGATCCAGAAACCTTTACCCTTAGGGGAAAAGATCTGAGTCTTATATTCTGCGTCCTCCTAATTGCAGTTTCCCTCTGTTGCAGTGGTGCGTGCAAATGCCATAGCTGGTACACTGCGTTTGACGCGCAGACTAAAGAAGAGAAGTAGAGCTACAGATGACCTGTTTAAGTATCTACACACAGGTGTAGGCCCACGGGACTCTGTGCCATACTGAATGGCATTTTTGCTGCTTATAATGTTTCTGCTAGAGATGTAAAATGTGGAAAATAGCATGTGATGCTTCCTGACCACATGTTGTTTTAGCCTTTTTGATCCTTCCTCAGATTGTGAAGGATGACCACATAGGATTATTGGTTTTTTTCTGTCTTATAAGAAAACACAGTTTCCCTCTAAAGTAGTAGTTCTTGGGAAGGAGAAAAAATTTTTTTAAAGTTGTGAGATACTAAAATTGGTGAGAAACATGGGTAAATACATTATTTGCCTTATTCCTTCTCCTCTGTGTTGAAAGGAGGGTCCCATTGTATGCAGGCGAACAATAATTACCCTGAGAACTTCTTTTATTAACAAAGGAATTTTGGGAAACCTAATTATGGCTCTTAAAATACCATCAGGACTTAGGCAAAGCTCCTCACTGATTCCAAATGAAGACTTGCCCTCAAATTGGTGGTAAAGCGTGAGTCTGTGTAATATATGGTGTCCATGCATACCTCTGTGCCTAATTCATTGGATACACATATGCTGCCAATACTTGTGCTCTGTAATTTAAACCATTACCAAAACCATAAGCTGTACGAAGAGCTTGACAGATGTATGCTTAAAGGTAATTATATATTTACTGCATTTTAATTCTGATGATTGTTTTCTGTCAGCAGACTTGATGTGTCAAACTATTTTAGCAGTGTTTTTTTTTTTTTTTCTATTCTGGCAAATCATTGTTATAAATGAATCTCTGCTGGATCCCATGACATTCCAATGCATTTTTTTCATTCTGCTGGGTTTTTATCTTCTAATATTCAGCTGTGTGTAAACTGAATGTGAAGTCATTAGAAGCATACGCTCAGCGATAGCTTGATTTGCAGGAATGTGGAGAAGAATGAAAAAATCAGTTGGGCATGTTAACCACAAATCAATATTAGTGGTAATATTTCTCCCTTTTTACACAGAAGTCCAAAACACTGCAACAAGCCATATACTAAAATAGCCTTTTATGTTGATTTTATTAACTTTCTCTTGGCTTAATTATAATACCTTTAAAATTCTTTTTTTTCTGCAGATTAAGGAATGGCTCTGTTTAAACTGCCAGATGCAAAGAGCGTTAGGTGGTGACCTAGCACCAGGTCATGGTCCTGGGCCACAGCTGCCTCCACCCAAACAGAAGACATCCATTCCACCTTCAACAGCTAAACCATCTCCCCAGCCACCGCCAGTTCAAAAGAAAGATGCTTCTCCAAAACTTGATCCTTCGCAGCTAGCAGAATCAAAAAAACCCCTGCCACAGAAAAAGCAACCATCCTTGCCTGGGTCTCCCCCTGTAAAATTGAAAGAACCACGCGCTGAGCCTACTGAGATCTCCCAGCGAATAGATCTTACTCCAAAGTCTGATCAGGCCAAGCCAACACAGGCTGAAGATAAGCAAACCCAACCCAGTATACAGAAGCCTACGACGGACACTGTGCCTACGTCTGCAGCACCAGGGCTGAAACAGGATTCAGCAGGTCCCAGACCTCCACCAACTCAACAGAAAGTGGCAGACTCCCCAAAGCCAGAGCTTGCCAAGCCGTCACAGGACACACATCCAGCTGGGGATAAACCAGATTCCAAACCCCTTCCGCAAGTGTCTCGACAGAAGTCAGATCCCAAGCTTGTGTCTCAACCTGGTGCTAGACCAGATGCTAAAACTCAAAAGCCTGTTGAGCCAACACAAACAAAAGATGATCCTAAGAAGTTACAAACAAAACCGTCCCCAAAGCCTGATAGCAAACCAGCTCCCAAGGGCCCACAGGCAGGGGTAGGTCCCAAGCCAGCACCAGCACAGCTGGCACCTCAACCCCAGCCACCTCAGAAAACTCCTGAGCAATCAAGGCGTTTCAGCCTTAATCTGGGAGGCATCACTGATGCCCCTAAACCTCAGCCCACGACCCCGCAAGAAACAGTTACTGGGAAACTCTTCGGATTTGGAGCTTCAATCTTCAGCCAGGCCTCGAATTTAATCTCCACAGCGGGTCAGCCAGGGTCTCAGACATCAGCCCCACCTGCACCCGGTCCTGCAGCGAAGCAGCCCCAGCCTCCATCACAGCCACCGGCCTCTCAGGCAGTCCCCAAAGAGGCTGGTCAGGCTCAGCCTCATCCAAAAGCTGTTCCTGTAAAGAAAGAAGCCAAGCCTCTTGCGACTGAAAAACCAGAGCCATCAAAAGCGGATAGTGTTTTAACGACTAAAGGATCTGATTTAGAAAAGAAACCTGGTTTGGCTAACGATGGCAAGCCTCAGGCTGCTGAAGCTAAGAAACCTGCTGGGCTGTCGGAACCGGAGCAAGCCAGCCAGCCTAAAGTGTCTTGTCCCCTTTGTAAAACTGGACTAAATATTGGTTCTAAGGATCCCCCCAACTTTAATACGTGTACAGAGTGCAAGAAAGTTGTGTGCAATCTCTGTGGATTTAACCCAATGCCGCACATAGCTGAGGTAAGGCAATGGAGTCTGTATTTACCCTGTGTTCTTGCCTGCAAGCTCTCTGTGCTGTGGAGACCAGACTGTAGCTGATTTTTAGCTATTGAATTGTCGAGAAAAATTTGAATGTTTCATCATCTGAGGGCTTTTAAAATTAAATATCTATGTAGTATGAAACTTGGTCAGTAGTCAGAAAGTACTTCTGATGAATGTTCTGTAGATTAAGGGAGTCTGGTACAGCTGGTTGCTAGGTTTTTGAGGCATAAGCAGATAGTTAATTATGGTTATGAACTCTTATGAAATTGGTATTACTATGATACAGCAAACTACTGTACTTCAGTCCATTATGGGATAAAGTTCTTTTTCATATGTTTCAGTATTGCACGTTAACATGTGTGCTTCTTTAATCAGTGCTCCTGATTCAGACGATACTGAATGAAGGAAAGTGTTAATGCTTAGTTATTCCCCTTCCCTCCTGTTTAATATATCCCTAAATTTATTCCGTTAATCTCATTCTGGCTCTGGAGTCTTTGTATATGCTGATGTATTCATTAGGAAGGTTGAAGTTTGAGTGATACCTGTGTGGTGAAATATGTAATTTTTTGATCTGAATAATATAAGTTTCACAACATTATTCATTAAGGAGTGTGAATTTGAAAGTGCCTTTTTCATGACTGCCCAAGACAGATCCAGTAGGGCCAACTTCTGTTTAAAAGAATTAAGCAACTTATTTTAAACAGTTTCCTCACATACCATGTTTTTACCCTCCTTTCTTTCTTTCTCCTAATTTTTTGGCAAGGGGTTTGGAAACTTTGTACTAGCTTAACAGAGAGGTGGAGGCACACCTTACTTGCCATATCAATTTGGCAAGTTCAACTCAACAGAAGCAGACCATCTAAAAATACTCGTGAGTAATTTAAATGTGTAAGTTGGTCTGTGTAGCACATGAGGAAAGTGGCTGTCAATGTTGTGTCTTTGAAATCTGAACGAATAAATTAGAAATGGCTCCCAGGGTTAAAGGTTCTCACATCTCTGCCTTAAGGTGAGAACTAATGTTGGGAGAAATAGCAAGTTGCAGGGAAAATATTGCTTATGTTGTCTGCATATGCTTTTTTTGTGGATTGTTTTCTGGAATATACTATCATTTGAAAGGTATTTGTCCTACTATAATAAGCACATTTTATCTAACTTAGGAATATGTTGTTTACTGTCTTTGTGGTCATTTAGGTCAGAAAGAAAGGTCTGAAAACACAGGATGATAGAACCAGGATTCAAATGACTTTTAATGTTGCTTATGCACTGAATTCCAGCACACACACACATTCCTTCATGACTGTCCAACTCCCTGTCCTATACACACACACACACTTACTTAGGTTTTAAATGTGAAGAAATGAATATGACTTTCTCCAGAGTCACACTATAATGCACAGAATACCACAGAAACAAGGTGTGTCAGTTCTGGTGAAACACTACACTAACAAGACAACTACACAAGTCCTGGTGCATGAATTGACTTCGTCAGAGTTGACTTAGGTGTGATAGTGTGGGACTGCCTTGTGGTATGCAGATTTATACTCTGTATTTCTTCGTTTAAGATGAGAAGGCTGGTATTCTGTGTCTTTTTTCCCTTCGCTGTTACTGCCAGAGGACTCTCTCTGTTCCCACTCTTCGGAATATGCAGAGCTTGATATACTATTGATTTTCTGTAGCCTGACTTCCTCATGCCTTTCTTTGCCTCTTTTTTTGGCTCCTTCTTGCTTTTTCTTTTTCGTTACACTACACATTTCCATTTCTGTCCACAGTTTTCCATCTTATCTTCCTTTTTCCAATCATTTTTGCTAAAAATTGGCAAACCGCTTTTCCTTGACAACAGGAGATAGTTTGCTTGACTGAGGACAGCCTGACTTTCTTTTTCATGAAGATGGGAGACGGAAGAGGGAGCTCATCCTCTCCTCTCCCAAAAGAGCTGTGTAAATAATGTATTTAACCTCAGATAGCAATTCTGTCCCTGTATGCACTGTACATAGTATAAGCCGTGCATGACAGAAACATGATGATGAGCAAATAGTTTATGCTTACTAGCATACTCTTTTCCTCCACCAAACTTTTCTAATGTGTTGAGTACAGTCTTGGAGGTTTTATTTACTTGTCTCTCTATTTTTTGGGAGGTTATGAAGGAGAAAAAGAAATGCTTTTTAAAATTGGTCTTTCTGTTGGTTTTCTACCTAATTCTTTTATTCCTCTATTCTGCATTCAAAATAAAAATTATAATTCCAGAAGGCTATATTCCCTCTTGGCCCCAGAAAGTGTTTTTGATGAACAATTGTAATGGCTATTTTACAGTTTTGCTTTGGGGCTGAAGCTGTATCACATCGATTCTAACAGTCGGTTATGTATTATCTATATATTGTTGCCTCAGTAATGGCTGAAAATTGGTTGAGTTCCATTGACTGAGTGATGGCTGAAACCTAGTTGCCAACAAAGCTGGTATTGGGCTATGTGGTAAGAATCAGTCCCACAGAGGAGGGAAACCAGTGTTTTGTTCACAAATACAGAGGAGCACCTAAACTCTGTGGGCACTTCTACCTTAAGATCTTTCAGCAGGGAAGGTCTTTCAGGCAATGTGTTGCTGTACTGCAGACATAGCTGAGAGTACTTTTAAGGGAAGAAGGTGCTTTCTCACAGTGGCAGTTGTTTGTTCTTGCCTGTATGTGACAAATAACTTTCAGAAAAGTCTTTGCTGCAGTCAGTCCTCTAATAACCCTTCTTCTGCAGGAAATAAGAGAACTAGACTTTTGCCTAGTCTAAATCAACAATATGCTATTTACTTCAGTGAAATTATTCTGATTTGTGCAAGCTGAGAATTAGGCTAGGATACTTTTTCCTTAAAAGGGCTGATTGTTCTTTTTCTCCCGATTTGTTGATCCAACAGTCAAACAGTTATTTACTTAAATAGTAATTTATCCATGAAGCAAACAGTCACAAATGATTAAATAAATGACACTTGATAGATTTCAAAGACCCACAGGACCATGTGTGCCCTAGTGCATTAGCAGACTCCTTACTCTGCCATTTGCTCAATAGGGAGGAGCACTGTTTACCAGCTCTGTAATTAGCTTTCCAGCTCAGGTAGTTGGAAGCAGTTCTATTTTTAGTAACAAAGCACAAGATCACAACTGCAGAAGCCAGAAATGAAGTGTGTGGCAACGACCATTTTGTGCATTTAAAACTCAGTGAAGCTGTTCGGAATATTGAATAGGAGCAGAGATGGTTGCCTATAATGTAATTAAGTGTGTTGAGGCAGCAGGGTCAGGAATATAGAACCTGTGATGAAGTAAAGTAGTAGTAAAATGAAAAAGAAGATTTAGAAACTAAGCTAAGGAAAACTAAGACATCCAAACTTGTAGAATCTGAATGGGCAACAAGAAAGGATAACATCATAATAGTTAACATGTTACGAACAGAAAAGAGCTCAAAATGTAATGTGTGTATATACGAGTGTGCTAATGGATTTAATCTAATAGAACTGCCAAGGGAACAACAGAAGCACTTTTTAGTCTACTGATAGCTATAAAATTATTTGGAAAGGTGCTTCGAAGTAAAAAATGTTCCATGTGTGAAATAAATTATGGGGGCTACGGAAAGGAGAGAATTGTTTTGAATTAAGGAGGACAGGGAGGGCTGGGGAAGGGCAGAAAAGACATCGTATCTTGGACTTGCTTAAGGATTTCTTGTTTGAAAAAGATGTGATCTGTTAGAGATCTGATCAGAATAGCTAATATAAACAATTTCACATGGAGTGATGGTTCTTAATATGTTTATTACAGAGACTATTGTCTGTATGAAATTTTGACATGGGTGGATATGATAGCAGGAATCTATAAACAATGACCTTGATGGTTCCTGTCCAATCCATATTCTTATATCATAGATCTTTTTAAAAAATAGATGTGTAACTCACCAGATAATTTAGATGCTTTTCTGATTACTTATTTTCCCACTGTTACTTATCAGACCAAACTAAATAAATATTTTTTTACTTCTCCCCACATACTATGGACAGAGGGAAGAGCAAAAAGATAAATTCACTTTCTAAGTAAGCACAGTGCTATCATTAAACTCAATAGTATAACCAAGTTAAAAATGGTACCTTGTTCTTCCAATGCGAACTTCTAGCAGTAACAGTAAATAGCATTTTGGGACCAATAAAAGCCTCTCTGGAGGTGAAGGGAGCTCTCTTGTCGTGGCATGTTGTCATATACGTGAATACATTGTGGGTTCTTGTACCCCCTCCTAATATCCTGCAGAAAGGTTACTGGCACAGGTGAGTCCCTGATATAAATAATTCTAGCAGTTTCTATTTTTCCAAACTTTCACTGATACCTAATTGCAAATGGAGTGAGGCCCTCAGCAGGTGTGACCCTTTATTCAGGCCTTTAATAGTAGGCTTCAAAAAAATACTTTAACACCACCACCCCCTCACCCCCCCTCACCCCATCCTAAGTGAAATGAACCCTGCTATTAAATGCCCAAATGTAGTTTGGACTTCTTAAAGCAAGTTGCAAGAACATTGTAAAGTAATGAGCCATATATGATTCTAATGAAAATCCCTAAAATGGTGTACTGCATCATCTGCGGTAACACCCATTGCCTCTCCTTAATTTATTAACAACTCTGTACTATTGTGTTTTTCCTATTTGAGAAAGCTCAGACCATTCTGCAAGTTGGCAGGTTTAACTTCTAATAGAAGTTCCTATCTCCTCTGTTATGTTTGGTGATGAGTTGTTTTGGAAACACATGGTGTCTGGGAAGGAGAATGAAGAAGAATTTGTGCTTAAGAGACAAAGAGAAAAACAACCACTCCTTTCAGTTGCATAATTTATCTTCTCTGCCTCTTCCCTCTCCCTTTTTATTTAAAGCTCCTTTTAAAATTTTGATTGTAAAAAAGTGAATGCAATTATTATTTAATAACAGTAGCCAAATAATACAAACTTAATAGGCTAACACAATGTATTCACTAAAGTTTATGGAAATTTTATCCATTAAATGATAAGTCTTTATAATTGAGAAAGTGTTAAAATGACTACTAATTATTATTTTGAAGATAAAATCTGGCATTGAAAAACAGAGTGCATGCTAGATGATAAAACTGCACTGTATTTCTTGACTGTTAGAATGAAATTAATTTAACTCCAACTGAGGTATGCTACTTCTCCTGTTTAACTAATTCAGTATGTATAATAGAAACAACATTAAAATGGAAATATTTTTTATAGTGGAATGACTCACCTCTTCCATTTTTCCTGTAAAACACATCTATTGTGTATATACAGAATGGAAGGGCTAACATGGGATGACCCTTTGATGGATGATTTAGTCAAAATTGAACACAGATAAATATTTAAAAAAAATTTAGTGGTTCAATTCACATTTAAAATAAGGCTGAAGAGCTTAAGCTTCATCAACAGAGTTAGGCTTCTGGTATTCATATTTGCAGAGGTATTTAAATGCTTAAAGACAGAGACTTAAGCTGTCCGTGATACTTGCAAGTATGTGTTAGGAGCTTCTGTCCTTCTCTGATGCCTCAGCTGTAAAGCTGTGTTCCAGAAAACTCTACTTTGATCTGATGATTCTCCAGAGGCCTGAACGTCTGTCTTTTGCAGATGGCTTGAGCCATTCCTTTTGAACAGTGTCTAGCTTCTGTTTAAATCCCTTTGGAGTCCAGACATTAAATGAAACCCCTTTTGGGATCTGATTTTGGCATGTCTTTGAGAATAGTTCACCCAGAGGCAGTACTGTGGCATTAAGCATCTCAGCTACAGCTACTTTATTTAATAATAATAACAATAATAATAATAAAGCCTGCTCATGGTCAAGTACAACGTGGTGGTGGTTTGTTGAGTTTATTAGTTCTCCAATAATATTATGTGCAAAATACAGATCTGCAAATAGACATGTGACTTCAGGACTCCCATCCTCAGCTCAGGGCTGTTACTGGGATGCTACAGCCAAGCTTCTTGTCTCCTGGACTCCTCCAAGACCCCACGAGTTTGCACTCTTTGAGTTGGAACAGAGGAAGTGAAGCCAAGCTAATTGATAGATGTCCTGTGATGGTTTTGTTTGAACTCCCTGTCACTGTAGAGGGAAATGAAAACATCCTTACTTTCTCACAAGTTTCCCTGAACAGGTGTCTTGCATTTCAGCAGGGCTACTTGGTCCAAAGCAGTTGGACTAATGCAGCTTCATTTTTTGGCAGTCAGGTTTTTATGGTTACTTCTGAACGTGATGATCTTGGGACATTATTTGAAAGCAAGGCTTCTTAGGTCTCCAGGGTTACTAGTCAAGGCATTACCTACAAGACTGCATTCTTGTTAACTTTTATTTCAAGTAGTTATGACCATAAAATTAGGGATTGCCCCCCATTAAATTAGAGGAGTGAAAAAGATTGGTATCATTGCTGAAAGTAATAGTGTGACCTTTGGAACCACTATTACCATGATTAATTGCCTGCTGTTTGTTTTCTTTATCCAGGTCTCTAAAAGTTTCCAAATTACCTCTCAGAATGAAGAACTCCAGGGATGGATAAATACCATTGAAACAAACAATGAGATATAGACATAAAGCTATGCAATGCCAGATGGCTGTTATTAATGTTGGTAATGGCCATTGATGGTGTGAAATCCAAAGGGATGTCTACTGCAGCACTGCTGCTGACACAGATAGTTCCTGTCTAGCTGGCTATTTTCCTCATCCAGTTGGAATTCATATGCAATGGCTTCTTTACCTATATACGTTTGTTCCATCTCTAGATGTCTTTGCACCCTTGAAACATAAAATGCTTAGGTGAACGATTAATGCAGAGCTTTCAGTGTTGATTCTTGTGTGTGGTTTACTTTTTTCCTGTGCTATTAGGAAATCAGACAGCTTATAGCCTAGTGTATTAGAGAGGGTCAAGCTGGAGTCACAAATAAAAACAGCTAATCAGGAAAATTACTGACCTGGCCTTGAGCCAGGTGATTTTCTTGTCTGTTATTTTGTTAGAAATTTGGTTGGTGTCCCATTATTAAATGAGGAAGAAGTCTTCTGAAAGCTAAGCTGGTATTAATTGCATATAAGTTTGAAATTTTTCTAGTGAACTTTATAATAATATTTTAAAGAGACTTTATTTTATTGAGATAAAGATATTTTTCCTTTTAGATTACAGAATAATACGTTTTTGTTCATGTTTTATTGAGAAACAAAAATGCTTAATTTAGAGACTTTAAATATTGGTGTAAGATTTAGTTAATTTCAAGATAAGACCCAATGAGTCTAAGACATTTTGGCCCACTTCCAGATTTTGTTAAGCAAACAGACAAAATCTAATGGATGTTAAGTGCCTCAATTTTTTTTTCAGTGCCCAGCTGAGATACCTTAGTGAGACATTACTTAATATCTGATCATGTTAATGATATGTGCAGACACTGTCAAAACATCTGTGATCATAAAAATAAAAAGAATTTACCTTTTTGTCAGAACCCTTACATGGTTTTAGTCTTCTGATAGATTCGCTGTAGGGGGAGCTTTAAATGAATTTCTTTTTTTTTCCCCACCTGTTCTGGCAATATGAAGAGCTGGTGCTCCTTCTAGTAACAAATGCTGCAATAGCATTTTTTAAAATATCTCTGAGGTTTTTATGTATCTGAAACCAGAATATTTTTCACTGGATATTTGTTAATGTAATAGTTGCATTACTAGGACAGATAGATATTTGAGTACTTAATAAAATTCTGAAAAGACAGTATACTGTAAATTGAAACATTTGCGTGCATTTTGTGATCTTATTTCTTGCAGAATGAAACTATCTATGTTGTTAAGCAGTTAATAAGTACCAATTACTGCATATGTTTAAAATTTCATGTCATGCTTCTGCTGACCAAAAAGCTAATTTTTGCCCCACCATGACAGTACGTTAGTAAAGGTCAACATTTTTCACAAAGCAGGTCTAAAAATCACTTGTTTGCCACTGATAACTGTGGTGATTTTAAACTTACTGGGATTGCACAAGTGTAATCAAAGGCATTTTGCAATTAATTTTAACTGCTTGCATGAAGTGTGACCTGCAGTAAAAATAATTAAATAAACCTTAAGATGTAAAGAAAGAGAAGAAATGAGCAAGATGGGGCACTTTTTTGATTTCTGTTTTGCATGCTACACAATAGTACTTCTCCCTGAATAATGGAATGATTGTGTCATTTAAAGTGACAGTGGCCAGTAGTTATTTTTAGTATTTCTGAAATGCATATGGTTCAGTGGACCAGAATGAGAACAAACCTGGCTTTAGATTTAATAATATTTATGTATTAAATTGATTTATCCAGTATTACTAAGAGTAAGGATGGGGGTTGAGGGGAACCTAAACCACTATATAGTTGTGGAAAGGAGATTAGATTCATGCCAGTAAGCTGTTTGAGATGCTGTCTAGCAGCATTTGAAGCAGGAGGTCATGGACCGATGATGAAGAGGGGGATTAGCTACCTCTAAACTATTCTGACTGAATTTTGTACAAAATGCTGTCGAGTCGGGGAAAAAAAACCCAAACATATTTTTGCAGTTACTAGAAAAAAACTTAACAGCCACTAGGCTGTATCAGACCAGAACACTCACTGAGAAGAATGATGAGGTGTATTAGTTTTCCATCTGTTTTTTGGAGGTTAATGAAATTACTCAGACAGTGAGATAACTTAGGCTTCTAAGGACAAGACTTGAAAGACCATATGGTGGTCTTCTGTTTTTAGTATTTCTAGGTTAGTAATCTTTTTTTTTTTTAATTTTATTTTTTTCCTTAGCAAACAGCCTTCACATTGGAAACGGTCCAGTTGTCATGTACAAAGATTAGAAATTGAGCATAAGAAATCTTAAATATATATTATTTTCATGAATGTAGCTACTCTTTGGTGGAGATTTTGTGTCCTAGCAGTTACCTGAATAACTGGGCTAAAACCTGCAGATTTATTTATAGTCTTTCAAAATTTTTTTTTTAGATTTCTGAACATTTTTGAGACCTATCCATAAGTAGTATATTGTTGTGATTTTGTTTGTTTTTGTTTTGTTTTACAATGACATTTTTATAATTGCATATGTTTGCAAATGCAGGAGTATATTGAAGTTGATGACATAACTGATCGTTGTCAGTAGTTGTGAATACAAATCTGAATTTTTTTGAAGTGTCACTTTTGTAATTGATCTTAAGTTTTGTATCTTCTCTCATATAAGAAGAAAACATAAAGATGCATATTTCTTTCTGAATGCTGACACACTTTCATAACTACTCTCTTCAAGATACTAGTTAGTAACTATCCTTTTGTGCACTTGGAGCATGCTAAGTCTTTTGCTGTCTGGAAAAGCTGTCAGATACACCTGTTCCTATTCTCTGCCCTCCTCACTCCTCTCCCAAACCAATACACCAACCCTTATATTTGTATATAAATATTATTTTTCTGGAGAAATTCAACTGGATTTTTCACTGAAACATTGAACTCTGACATATTACATAAAAACCAACCTGAGCACATACCCAACTTCAGATGGTGTCTTCTTGCTTTTGAATTCGAGTAGGAAAAAAAAAAAAGGAATATTTTAAATACTAGATATGTCTTAAATGTTTTCATATTGAAATATGCACTAAATATTTTGTTTGATCAAAAGTCTATTTTACACTGAAAATTGACTAAACCAGTAAAATTTCAACATGCTCTACTTTCCAGCTAGTGTTTTTAGTGCCTCGTAAGAGTTGTTTTCCACTTTTGTTTTACGGTTGGAACTGGACATTGGATTAAGTTCCATCACTATCTCTAAAAGTATTTGCATTCTTCTAATATTTAATTTTAACTATAAAAAGGCAAGAATTCTGAAGAAAACAAAATTTTGGTTTAGTTGTTTTTAAAAAGAAATTCAATTTTGAATTTACTTAAGGTGGCTCAAGGTTGATGTCACAGTATGACATTTGTAAGACTGAATGTGTAGGCGTTGTAATCATTACAGAACAAGTAAAACAGAACTACCTCTTTTGCAGGCTTCTGTACATACACCTTTGTGCTGACCTACAATGCGCTTCTGTTTTGTCCTGAATCATGTCTGAGCCAAGAACACTTGTATTGTGCTGTGTAGTGAATTTTTAAAGTCATGTGCCCAGTATAGCTGGGACTCAATTACACTATTATCCCAGACCTCTAAAGAGAAAGAGCGCTGCCATTTTTCTTCTGTATCACCTATCAGCAGAAGGATCTCCTGATCAAAACATAATCTCTTATTTGATTTGGCATCCTTTTAAATATTTCAGCTGTGCTGCTTTTTCTCCTAACCTGTAAGGATTGTGTTTGTGCTCTGTCATCCTTCAAATGACAAATTTGGTCAATGCTTTTTCACGAGGCGTAATGCACAACGTAGCTAAAGGAAATTTTTTTTGAATCCACAATGTGTTATAATTAATTATAGTCATAATTAGAGGCTTCAGTGAAATTCATGCTCTTCTCTCCCCCTCCCTTCTTCTGTATGCTATTGGTAACTGGAATCAGGAATGATTCAGCTTTAACACATATCTATATGGTGAATTGTCCGTTCCAGGTGTTGGTCTGAGGCATGATGCACTTTCCCTGGTGATTTCCTTGGGCACATTTGACTCTGCTCCTGGTTGTCTTTCCAGGATGAAATGAAGATACATTTGGTGTTGTAACTGTCTTTAGTATCTGTACTGGGCAGGGTGAAAGTCCTTCAGCCTGCAAATCGCAGAATAGATCGTCTAGACCAACTGCCTGCCCAAAGCAGGGTCAGTTGGAACAGGTTTCTTGGGGCCAGTCAGGTTTTGAATGTTTCCAAAGACTGAGACTCCACAACCTCTTTAGGCAACCTTTAACCACCTCAATTGTTTGGGGTTTTTTGTTTTTTTTTGTTTTAAAAAAAGTATTTTCTTATGTTTAAATGGAATGTCTGGTAGGTGAATTTATGCCCATTTGAATTTTTGTCCATTCATTGGATACCACTGAGAAGACTGGCTTCATATTCTTCTCACTCTCTCATCAGCTATTTATAGACATTCAGAAGACCTCCCTGAGCTTTCTTTTCTCCAGGCTCCTTTTCTCTGGTTCCAGTTCTCTTAGCTTCTCCTTGTATGAGTGATGTTCCAGTCCCTTAATTATCTTCATAACCCTTTGCTGGACTTGCTCCAGTATTGCCATGTCTCTCTTGTACTGGGGAGCCCAGAACTGGACACGGCACTCTCTCACCAGAACTGAGTACATGGGAATAATCACCCCCCTCGACCTGCTAGCTGTGCTCTTAACTAATACGACCCTGGATGTTGCAAGTATTCAAGCATGCCTTTTGCCCCATGCCTCCCTTAATTTTCATACCATACTCAGGGACACAGAACATGCATGCATTATGTCTTACAGCACCATGCTGGCAGGATGCAGTGAAGCACTTTGCTGTAAACACAATTATTAACTTATAAATGTTTTTTAAGGTGATGGGGTCCAGAGGAAACCCTGATCAGTACACTCCAGTACTAGGAGTACTAACTTTAAACTGGCCATTAGTCACTGTACATCAGTGGACTTCGCACGGACAATGATTGTAGCCAAAGGTATAAAGTGCAGATTTCCGATTACTGTGATATCTCCACAAAATATATGTCTTGGCAGATCTTCTCCATGGCAGGTGTATATTGACTTCTCCAAGTTATATTAACAGGTTTAACAGTAAAAGGCATAGACACTGTTCTGGAGGGATAAGAAAGGTTAGAACAGAATCCAAGCTAAAATTTCACACGATGTTCCAGGAGTTGAGTTTTGCACCTGAGCTGTTATGTCTGGAATAGATTTATAATCAAATCAGTTCAGCTAAACACCACTTTCTCCTCCTCCTAAATCAGCTCCTCTCCATACATGCTGAAAGAGTTGTTGTTTATATTTGAACCTATGCTATTTTCTTTTGTTTACCACGGGGCTCCTTCCTCTTGTCATCTTTTACATTAAAGATTTTCCTTTTTTAAGTGTCTCTTTTTGCTCGAAGGCAGTGGGGGGAGAAAGAAATGCAGGGTTAATTAGGTAACTTCATTAGTTAGTGACTGATTTTCCAGTTGCAGAGCTTCTGTTGTTGCATCTTGAAATAGTATATGCATATTGTAAAATATGAGGCCTTAAAAAACACCTTGCAATTTACAGACCTTTGAAGTATGCTGAAGTGAATGTTTATTCAGTAATGATCTATTTTCTGAACCTCCATGTATGTGAAAACAGATAATCCCTATGTTCTAATAGGATTTATGAGTAATTTCATGCTCTTAAACAATGTTTTGTTTGGATGACTTGTCCATATATAATTAATAATTTTCTACAAGCACATAGTCTGTATTTTTTGATCTAAACTTGCTATTCAAAAATAAGTAGTAATTTGCTTTTTAAATCCAGAGATGTGACATCGGAATTGATGTATTATCACTAGAGTGAAATTCTACAAGAGCAGATATTATAAAGTCCACATTTTCTGTACATTATTCATAATCAGTAGCAAATAATTATTGCTGTATTATAATTACAACAGGAATAGGGATGAAATGTTTGGGTCTTCGTCAGCATGCACAATATAATTTTTAGAGGAAAATTTGCCCTAATTTTCTTTCTGAACTCTGAAGCTATGATAGTGATTGCAGCACTTGGATGGCTTTTTCTCTCAGTTTGCTTTATTCCAGTTGATTAGTTCTGTCCTTATGACTTGGATTAATTCTGTGTGTATTGTAGGGTATTAATATCCCTTTTAATTAGTTTCCTATTGCTTACATACATTATATAAAAAGTGGCTTCATTGTCTGTGAGGAATAATAGAAAAATGCATCGGAAAGCATTTAATTCCATCCAGTACTAAACTTTGTATGCCTATAATAGAAAACAGGAGAGATCAAGGTGTCCTTGCAATGGCACATCAGTTTCCTCTGCACAGGTTCCCCACTTCATGCCTTAGAATCTTAGTTACACAACTCCTTCAATACAAAGGAAAAGGAATGCCAGTAGGCTGACTCTGTTTTAAGATGGTCATACTTTGAATTTCTAAGTACAAAATATGTACCTGCTGATAAATTAGGGTCAGGTACTAGTTGTTAGAAACTAGTCATTTCCCTGGTACGCCTTCTAAGTCCTTCCATGTTTTTGAACATACCTTTCATGTACAGTTTCTGTTCAGATAAAAATATTTATTTCTGTTGACAGATCTCATCTGCTGTTTCCTTGGCATCACTTATTTCCCTGCACTTGACTTCAAGTCTGTTGCACTGAATCTGTCTGAGAAGAGATAAATCTTGAATTTTGTGTTCAAAACACTACTACTGCTATAGTATCATTCTCTTCTCTCCACCTTTTATTTTCAGCCATTCTAAAGCAGTTATTCTTATTGCCTATTTTCCACTTGATAGTGAAGTTAAACGTGTGAACATCTCATTTTATTTAATTACCAAAAAGTAAGATCCATTTTTTAAAACATTAAGAGAAATTAAACTAGACAAGTGGAAAGAAGAAGGTGCTGACAGAAAGATGATTATTTGCAAGTTAGTGTAATAAAAAGTAATAAGATCAGTTGTTAACGTAAGTGTATTTCCTTGCAGTTATATTCGTTTTGTCTCCTGAACGTACCAAACCTGAAGCCAGTGCTTCAGCATGGTAGAATACCGTAAACGGAATTATTTCTATGAAAGTATTAAAAAGAAGGGCTCTTAAATTATCTGGGTCATGATTTACTTTGGGGTTTCAGTCTCTATGCTATCTATTCTTAGCATCATAAAAAATAATAGACATATACAGAGATTCAAATGCATAGATTCATACTGTATATCACTTCCTTATGTATCTGCAGATGGTGTGTATTTTTGCATATTCTCTTTTAAATGTTTGATTTTATAGTGGCTAGAATACATTGCAGACTCTTGTATTTGATGGGTTGAATGTAGGGAAGTGCAAAGATTCATTGCAAATGATTCATTCAAAGATTTATATATATATATATATATATTTTGTAAACCATTTAGTTTCCAGTGAAGACTCTAAATCATTAGCCTACCTTATTGCAAGTTCTTTTAATTTTGGTGAAATTGTTTCCTCGTTCAGTCAAAAAGGCCAAGAGTCTGATCTATTAAATGCTTGGATGCTTAACGTTGAAGGCTTTATCTATATGTGAGCAGAATAAAATAAAATAGGACCTTGCAGTGCATAGAAGGAAAGAATACAGGAGGTCCATTTTTATAAGGTTTTGATTCAGACCCCAAATGAGCACTCTAATATAATTTCAAGTGAAGAAAGCGAAGGCAATGTATGTTTGAATTATGCATGATCTAGAAAGATAAAGGTAGAAAGATATGCAGGTTGTCAGTCACAGGAGTGGATTTTAATGATCAGTCACAAATTGATCAATTCAATTAATCAGGCTTTTTGCCTGGTGTCCATGGAGTTTATAGGTTATGAAGTTCCTGCAATCAATTCTTGAGGACAGTCTTTCCTCACACTATCCAGTTTTAAAAACTTCTCCTTTCCACAAGAAGCTACTAAAAGGGAAATGCCAGTCTGTAAGTGTTATATGGAGGGTGCTCACCAGGTAAACACTGTCTTTACTTAACGTCTGCAGTGGCCTTCAGTCTTCATTACAGGTGGAAAAGTCATGGCACCAACAGCTTCTAAACTAGACAGATGTGTTTAAGTTATTATGAAACGTGTGAGAAAGGAAAAGGCAGGCACAGAGCAAGTAACTTCTTCTCCATTTGTTGGCCCATGAGAAGGCGATGCACTTTGCCCATGCAGGATTCCCACAGCACGTACTTGTATGACAGACTGTCTGTCCGCACAGTCCTATCAAGCCTGTTGAAGTAACTTAGAAAGTGAGATAAGGGAAGGAGTTAGGGGGAATTTTAGTTTGGCAAGATATTTGAGAGAGTGATACGAGTAATATGGTTGATTGTGGAGATTCCTTGTATGACTACAAGTGATAGAACTTCCATAGACAGATTATTAGTAAAAATAAATAGGATGGTGTTACCTAATTAAGAGTCAGAGTGGATTAGATTTCTGCGACCTCAAGCACCATGTATTTTCTTCACCTAGTTCTGATTGATCAGGAATTTCTATTGCTGACTTCTACTGATCTAAGCCCCTTTTGGAGACATTAAAGCTCTAAACCAGGAAAAAAGGATGATTATAAAACACTATAAGATAAACTCTGTTAGTCAGCTGAACTGTGGCAAAAGAGCAAGACATTTGTAGTCATCACTACCAGAAAGAATGTATCTTACTTTTGTTGTGCAACTGAAGCTCCCCAGACTCTTAAAAATGTATTCCACATATCTGTTTGAGAGGCAGCTGAAGTAAATTTTGAAAGTCCCAGTGATGTCTTTTAGAAGAAAGGAGGCCCAAAATTAATCAGATAGGTAATATAAATGTCATTTTCCTTGATTTACATCTCAGGAGTTGCTGGAAATGACTCTTGATTTCAGAGAGGCTAGCATTGGTCAATCAGCATCATGTAGTGGCTGTTCAAATCAATAGAAATATGTTTCTTGGTTTTAGTAGTTAGTATTGTCTGACAGGATGTGACTGAAACAAGTCAGCCTTGAGAGCTAACAGAAGCAGAACTAAATACTGGTTTAAGTGCTTGCATTCTCCAGGGATATACTTTTGTACTGGCATTTAGGATTTCAGAGCTTCATCCTCTAAACTGATTAAGTAAGTGAGAAACTTTGGCTCTTGTTAGTAGTTATTTCCAGATACGTTCAAAGGTCTAGGCACTAGAAGCCTGAATGTTACATTTCCAAATTTACAACAATTTTCAGGAAATTTTGGAAACTAACAGTTCAAGCCTTAGTCTTGCAAGTAATAAACTTTCTCATGAGTAATCTGATCTACTTCAGCCTTCTACTTATGGGTAGAGTGCTGCTATGTTTTACTCCTTTGAAGGAGTAACTTATCCTAATAAGGAGCTCAGTCCGCTTGATTGAGCTATTGAAAAAGAAGGAGGAAAGCTTATTAGGAATGTAGGTGACAAATCTCATTCTTCCTGAGTAAAGACCATTCTGATGAATGAAGTCTTTTAGGAAGGTGACTAACGTCGTACAATCACTTGAAGTGATGCATGCTGTTTTTTTCATGGTACTGCTCTGGTTTTGTGTGCAATGATTTAGTGCATAGATGGAGAACTTTTGAAAATATATGATTTTTTTATGATTAGAAACTTTAGTCACATAGCCATAACTGCTGAAGTAAAAAAAGAAAGTATATCATAGGCACTTTTGTATGATTGCTCAGTACTTTTTGGATCCTGTCTCAAGCTTTCCTAAATGTGCAATTAGATTTTTATTTTATTTGGGGAGAGGGGGTGTTATATTAGAAAACATCACAGCATTTTTCATACAAGCAAACACATTGAAAATGTTTGTAGTCTATGCAAATTATTGCAAGGAGGAGAAAAAGTATAGAATTTGGAGGAGGAATTTGGAAGAATGGCATCTTGAAGCAATAGTACTATTCAAGAGCATTCTGAAGGCATACATGTTGAAGTAGCACTTGACCTATGGATCCATAGATTGCTGAATCTGAATAGATCAACAAGATGTCCAAGAGTCTTAGTCAGTGCTTCCATTTGTATTAGTGGTGATGCTACTGAATCCTTTGCTGTCAATTGCTGTCAACAGTCAACATGACTGGGCTCTGTAACAAGGGAGCTGAGGATGACAGCAAGGCAGTGACCTCATTGATGAGCTGTGCAGTCCCACAGTACCTGACCAGGACAAGCAGAGCAGGTTTGATGACAGTAACAAAATTCAGCCATCAGTCCAGTTGGTGATTGCCAATGAAGTCTAGTCATAAGGCAGATTTGAGGTTGAGCCAAGAAGTCAGGGCGGGATCACCATCAGCAAGATACAACCCAAGCACGTTATCTACAGCAGGGCAGAGGCTTCAGTGCAGCACCCAAGCCAGTGGGTGGAGGCTACATGGGTGGAAGCCCCAGCTGGGGGTTCTCACAGCAGTTTTCCCACAGCCTAGCTCTATTGATAGAAATCTCATCCAGGGTTACACAGCTATGCCATATCAGAGCAGACCTTTAACCCAAGTACCTAAACCTGTGGGCAGGGGAAGAGGAGGTTTACAGAGAAAGATGGTTTAAGACTGGGCAGGGCAACTGGAGCCTCTTGGTGTACTCAAGGCCCTGACACTTCCAGCTAGTGTCACTGATAGTTGGGGACATGAAAGATGGGGGCGAAAGGGGTGGGAGACTGCTCTTGGATCTGATCCTCCTGTCATGTGACCCTTAATGCATACATTGTAACAGGCATTGCTAATGGCAGAACTTCAGCTCCCTTATTCTTCTGAGTAAATGCATACCAAAAATTCTTCCTAGAGCTGACTGGACTTTTTTCTGATGAAGCAAAGTATGTATTTTCAGGGTTCTGACACTTCAAAGAATTTGGTTTTTTTTTTTAGAGTGGGAAGAGTTGTGTTTGGAAACTGGTGTTTTAACCCTAATGGGAACTGTGTGTATATGATGTGGACAGCTGCAGCTGGTCAAGTTCATGAAGGTTAACTTTACACAACAGTGAGGTAATCAATATGTTTAATGAAGTAATGTGTTTCTTCTACATTTGGTCATATGAATGATTGACTAAACTCCATTGATGGTATTGACTAGATCTCCACTGACTATAATGAGATCTTGGACAACTAGCTCAAATGCAGACATTTAAATTGCAGACACAGAATGACTGAGGTTAGAAGGGACATCAGTAGGTTATCTAGTCCAACCTCCTCTTCAAAGCAGGGTCAGCGGACCACACCAGGTTGTTCAGGACTTTATCCCATTTAGTCTTGAAAGCATCCAAGAATGGAGACTGCATAACATCTGTGGGCAAACTGTTCCAATGCTTCAAAGTCCTCAGGGTGAAAAAAGTTTTTCCTTCTATTCAGTTTAAATGTCTGTGGTATCTTGTGCTCCCACTGGGCACCGCTCTGAAGTGCCTGTCTCTGTCTTCGTGATGACCTCCTCGTAAGTACTGTTAGGCTTCTGTTAGAGTCCCCTGAAGTAGTCTTCTCCAAGGTGAACAAACTTTTTCCCTCGTCTTCTCCTCACAAGGGAGTTGCTCTAGCCTCTAACCATCTTGGTTGCCTTTTATTGAAGTTGCTGCAGTTTGTCACTGTTTTTCTTGTACTGGGGGCATGGTACCGGACGCAGTGTGCTAGATGCAGTCTACCGAGTACTGGGTAAAAGTACTCACTTCGATCTACTGGCTGTGGTCCTTTTAAAGCAGATCAAGATTCTGTAGGCCTTCTTTGTAGCCAGGTTGTGCTACATCCACCATGTTTAGCAGTGGCCCCATGTTTTTCTTGTCCAGACTTTTTCTTGCTTATTTAGTGTAGAAGCTATTCTTGTTGCCCTTGATGTGCCTTGCCAGTTTCAATCCTAGGTAAGCTTTGCTTTTCCTAGACATATGACTGTGCAGTGTTTCTAAATTCCTTCTTTGTAGGCTGTCTAATTACAATGCTAATTCTGAAGTAGAAGCAGGGTTTAGAGATCCAGTCATCCTGTCCCATGTACACAGCTGGTTGCTTTAATGACATAGATCTTACTGCAGACAGTATGTGTAAATTACTATATATGCAAATATGGAGAAATATTTTGGAAGAAAGCTAGCAAGTGCAAATATATAGAGAAATATGCACTTTACAGTGCTGTTTGGGTTTTGAAGTAGCATATATCAACCTTTTTTGACAGTCTCTTGGTCCAAGTATAGGCTGTCCCTGTTATGGCAGTTTATATTTCTGATAGACATAGGAAACCATTTCAGTTCCCCAGAGATGAGAAAGCTATTGCTTCTGTGAGTCAAATTTACTTGAATGTTAATGCAGTTGTCCATCTAAACTTTATGATAATGTCTTGTTTTTCTGCACTGAGCTACTTGACACCATTGTAACTGTCACACTTAATAAAAATATATTCCTCTTCAACTTTATTTTATATAGGAATTGTCAGACTTAGCATATCAACATATCAAATTGTATCATTGGTATGAGATTGGGTTGGTTTACCATAGCAAAGAGTTTGTTCTTCAACAGTAAAAATACACTTAGTGTGAGTTACTGTGTTTATCATTACTCATAGCAATGCTTATTTTTCTACTATAACATCTGATTGAAATTCTGACAGATGTTCTGAGGTTGCCTGAAAGAGGCATTACCATACATTACTATTTTAAATGACTGCTTATTTGTATTTGTTCTTTCATTATCTTTAATAGACAATGACATAGCATAGTGGGGAAAAAAGTTAGGTTAAACCAATGTTGTGAAAGAGCCAGTTTTAATGTGGTAAACGCAAAATTATCTTGACAAGCCAAAGAAAGACTCTGTAATATTCAACCATATAGCTCAATTTTAGGGGAAAAAAGAGATTTATTTTTTTCTTTTTAAACCCAAGTACCTTGACAGTTAGTGAAGATTTAATTGTTGTGTTAGCTGAAGAAGAAAGCATCTTTGTGTCATTGGTCTGTAGGTATAGTTTGAATAGAATTTGTTATTTCTATGTGGATTGAATATATATTTTTATTTTGAGATTTGAGTCCTAGATTAGAATCAGCCTTGGGGGTTTGAATTGTGGGTAATAGCTAGAAGCAGTGACGTCCATGGTCTTTCAGTAGAAGTCTGTGACCAGCCCAGCTCCACCTGGCTGAAGCTATTGACTCAGGGTAGGAAGGGTATGTTTGGTTAGGCTCAAAAACTGGGTGCTTTCCCCTGCACCAGGACATAGCCAAGCATTGTAAAGCCACTTTCTGCTACAGCTTGGGCATTTTGGAGGAAGGGCAGGAGCTAAAGGCATGTTTCCCACTAAGCATGGTCACAGGCTTAGAATTGCAAATTGCCTTGACAACTCTTGACCATCCTTCAGTTATAGAAGGTAAGATCACCCTGAATACATATGAGTACCAGACACTGAAAAGTTAGCCAGTAGGCACGAAAGAGTAGCCCCAAATCTGTGTTCACTCAGTCATTTTTCCTATTTGGTATGTTTATACCAGCTGGCAGGTTAGTTATTTGCAGTCATTCACTATGTGCTGTTGGGATTAATGTCATCAGCTGATTTTTCTATGTGCAAGAAGATGGTTATTAGAGCTGTTACAGTAAAGGTATATAACATTTCCATGTGAACCTCTGAGTTGTTATAACCAG
Source organism: Haliaeetus leucocephalus (assembly GCF_000737465.1). Lineage (NCBI taxonomy): Eukaryota > Metazoa > Chordata > Aves > Accipitriformes > Accipitridae > Haliaeetus > Haliaeetus leucocephalus. The sequence continues at coordinate 10,547,225 of NW_010973187.1, read as the reverse complement.
AGAGCAGATTACAGCCCATCATCTGCTGTCATTTAAATCAGTATAAATCTGAAGTAGCTTTGCTGACACAGTAGAATTTCCCTCATATGCACCAGTATATCCGAGAGTGGAATTCAACTTTACAGTCATTTCTGAAGGCAAGCCATCTTTTTCATCCAAGTGGCTGGCTGCACCCATGGTAAGTCATAACACTTGCTGTAGGTGGACTTGAACTGAATATTCAGAGCTCTTGATTCTAAAACTGACCATCTGTGGGCAATGTTTTGCATTTCCCTTTCCAGTCATTGACTTGACTGTTTGGTCTGCCAGCTCTGTTTGCTTTCCATTTTGCTCAGTGCAATCCTAGCCATGTTTTTTAAATGCTACTGAAATATAAATGATGACAACAGCTTTTAAAATGGGAATTATTAAACTCTAGAAAGTCTCCATCTGCTTGTGTATCAGCATACAGTATATTTGCTGCCCAATTTGCATTGTGTTCTATAGGGAGAAGATTTTTTTTTTATTGTCTCTATACATCCTGCTCAGACCCAGCTAGAAATGCAAATACTCAGAAATCAGTCTGTCTTTGTGAGATTACTACCTACATTTTGCAGAGCCAGGAGGTCTGTAGATTTTCAGAAAGGTTCATTTTAGCATTTCATTATGTGTGTTTATCTAAAATGAATATGTAAATCTGTTTTTTGTTTGTTTATTTCTGTTGTAGGATATTATAATGTTTCTGCATTAGAAAGAGATGCTGTGTAATAGACTGCTGGCAAGGGAAAAGTGTGATCTTATGGTTAAAGTAAAAAGAGGAGTTTAAATTAGTTAATCATTGACTGCGCTGTAAACGTAAATTCTAGCATACACTATGGGATATGAAGTAGTGGGCATATGAATCCTGGTTTAGCAAGAATGCTGGTGTGCTGTAATGCTGTGGTGCTAGACTTAAAGGCCAAGAGGTATTTGACAATTTATTCTTATTTTATGTATAAAACATGGTTTTGACTGTGGTTCAAAAGTAGGCTGATATGTTGGAAGAGCACCCAAGAAGCTGTAACAATTACTTTATATGTAAACAAACAGATGACTTCTAGAAAGAGAGAAAAATATATTTTCAGTCTATTTTGATGAGGAAAAGTTTAAGATCAGCTTGTAAGATTCTTTGAGTGATGAACAAATCTGATCATCATGAAGATGATGAACATAGTTTGATAGCATACAGCTCTCGGGGTAAACGAGTTTAATTACAAACTGAACTTCGCTAATTTTAGACAATCAGAAAAGGTGCAGGACTGAGCACAACTAGTTATTGCAACAAAGTACTGAGAATTGGTGATAATATGCTATTTTTCCATTGCATGACATGAGGAGCTAATACCAGAAATGCCATGGAAATCAAGAAAAAAATAGATGCAGTCTGTGTAATAAATAGAGGTTGTCTTAGTTTGGGTAAGACTGTATGGTTTGTATTAAACACTAAACACTAAGTCAGACTAATTGAAAAAAAGTGATTCTGCCTCTGAACAGTGTAATAGAAGAGCTCTCAGGTAATTTAGATTTCCTCTGACACGTGGCTGAGCAAAGAGCAGAAAAGTGCTGTCACCTGTAGAGCAGACTGTTAGATTCATGAGCAAAGCACTCTCTCTTTTACTGTTCCAAAGATTCATATGCCACCAAATTTTGATTGATGATACTTTTTTTTTCATTAATAGTAGGCAAAGTCTTCATATATTTCCATTCTCTTACCCACTAATCATCACATAGTCAGAAAAATTTTTCTCATTAAAAATCTATTATGGTGGTTACAATTTAGTCTAGCTTCAAAATGATCTGGGAAATGATAAAACAGTGTTAACTCTGAAAAACAGAACTCAAGGTTTCTGCAGCCAACCACCGACCATGTTCAACATGATGTATAGCACTCATCCTAGTACCATATTAACTAAAACATCTCAGAAAACAGAACTGATTTTTATTGAATGAGCAAATAAAGAATGACTTGGGGGGAAAAAAACCTAAGTATCTTAATATTTAGCTTTTCCAGAGGTTTCACTGAGTCTTGTCTTTGCCTTTTTTCCACAAAATATGACAAGACTAGGCTGCAGAAGAAGGAATTTTGCAACTCTGGGTGTTAAGGTCAAATTAAAATGAGTCACTTGAGATGGTCTTTAGACAGATCACTAGATCTGAACCCTTCTGCCTCTTAAAGTTCACATGTAGAGCTAGATGTGAGCTTTGTGGTTGGCACTACTTCTGTTCTTTTTTTATGGGACTGTGTAGACATTACAAAGGTCTCTTTCTCTAGACTTCTGTCTTCACAGTGTATGTTATGTTTTTCTAATGCGGAGAAGGAAAAGGTATCCTTAGGTTTATTACTTTCTCTTTTAATTCAGTGAATGTTGAGATTACAGCTGGATGAAAGCATTCCTATGCTAATAGGTACATTTATTGCACTTTTATGCCTTAGCAATGGTAAATAATTGCCCCAAGACAACATCTGTTCTCATTTGTCTAGTTTCATTTATGTTAATGTATAAACTGAGGTTTTGATAATCACTTACCTACTTTGAAACTTATTTCTGTGTGTTATAGTATTGGTTTTGGTTGCCAATTTGTATATCCAGCTAAGGAGCTTTAAGTTCTGGATCATCAACAGTCTCAGAAGAAAGTTGCCTGAATAACTATTCCTCTGCTCTGACTGTGCTATGTCTGTCACTGCGCTATATTCCAGCATGGAATATATTCAGTCCGTTGTATCACATTTCTTGTAGCTGCTGTTAAATTCTGTCAGATCTAGGTTTCCTGCTAGCATTTTTACAAGTTTTTTATGGATGTATTAATTTTCTACTTCTTTCAGTTACAGCCACTAGCACTTTACGGGGACATTCCTTCATACACACACTTGCTTTCACCTGTGTACATGAATGGGGCTAAACTAAGTATCTCGGGGACTGGTCAGGTATAGTAGTAGCTTCTTCCCTACTTGCTGCTCTGCCAATGTGTCTTAACTCTAGGAAAGCTAAGCGTGGGAGTGGATACTTTTTGCACCCTGTCATTTCTTTTGTTTTCTGAGGAGACTCCCAAACCGTATTAACTGCATGTGCCTTTGATCATGTGCCTGGGCTCTAGGACTGGAGTTTGCATTCAGATTACCAAACAGCCTCTACAAAACACCTTTTCTTTTGTGATACTCCTGATGTGTGCTAGTATGGGATAATGACAATTTATATCTAGTTTTACCCGTGCAATTGTAAAAATCGTCTCTTTCATTGCAACTGAATTGCAATGAAATTGCAGTCTTTAAATTCAGCCATCTTGTTGGCCAATGTGGCAAGTGTGGCCTTGGTCCAAGAAAAATGCTATGAAATTATATCCTTGACAGATGCGTCAGCATAGTCAGAGTGACTAATCTTCATTTTAACTTAGCCTTATGCCAATGCAGCTTCATTACTGATTAGATAATTGTGAATGTGAAACAAGGCTTGCATTTAGAGAGAACTAAACACATCTAAATGCATTTTGTATATTTTCCATACAACTGAGGTTCTGACAAGTGGACTATTAGTCTAGCTGTCATTGTACCCAGGGAAACAGTGTGGTTCATAAGAATTTCGCAGGTGGCTGAGGGTCCTGTGGTTGTTTGGTTCCCTGCCTTCCCTCCCCTTGCTTTAATCATCTGAAATGTATTGGCCACAATCTTACTTGTATGTAAATCAAAGATCTAGGGAAACATGAAGATGCCACTTCTCTCAGAAAAGTAACCTTTCCATGAATTATTCAATGTAAGCTTTTATTTTGGGATGTTTAATTTTTGCTTCATTCTCACTTCAAATGTAGCAAGTGTTAATAACACCTTAAAAATAGTTTTCTGTAATTTCCCCCAGTTTCTTTAACTCTCTTTTTGTCTCCTCTCAAACATTCTCACTTCTTTTCACCCTTTGACTGGTCTTATTTTTAAATCTAATAACATCTCAATTCTTTCTCTTCCTGAATTTTTCTGTGCTGTCTGTCTCTGTGAATCAGTACCAAATTGCATTGTTCTTCTGGGTGCTTGTAGGGAGGGCTGGTTATTGCTGCTGCTGCCAGACTTTATACAGCATTTTGTACTCTAAGCTAAAAAGTAGTACGGACTTAATTGCTTTTGCACTATCCTATTTATAGTTATTAATGTGCAGCAGATGGGTAAATTTTCCACCTGTTCTGACTGCTGTATCCAGCTGTTTCAGTGATAATTATAATTTATCAACATGGGAATAAGTCACAGGCAAACTCAAAAGTGTAAAACCCATTTTGGTCTGAAATGAGGAAAGAGTAAAGTAAAATAACGGTGCTCTGAAGTTCCACATTGGTGCCTTTTCTACTTGCAGTATCTCATCATATGCTTTGTGATATTGAAATCAAAACAGAGATTTGGCTTCTATTTCCAGTGGTTTCTACTGTGACAGTAGGCAGACAAGCTAAGCCAGCATTGCTGAGAGCTGTCTGAGCAAAGTCAGTGCCTCTTCCTTATATTTCACAGTTCCTGTATCATTGTGACTTCTTGCAGCTTAGTAGAAGTGATGATGTGATACCTGGTCCTTCTCCATATCCCAGCTCTGCCTATTTCCTCCTCCTACATTTCACCCCAGTCTTGAGGTTTTATATAATATTGGGAGTGTCAATGAAGTGGCTCTGGGGTGAATTTCCCTTTGTATTATCCAAATGCATGGGTCTTATATGTGGAAATAAAACTTTTATGAGCCTGCCTAGGCTCTGGGAAAGTGCCCATTCTCCTGCCTGTTACCCTTTGTCTCCAACTCGGAACACGGGAAGTGCTGTGTGTTGCTTTTCTTACTTGGTACTGACAGCAGTATGTTACCATTGCTAGATTAAATACATTATCCTAGAAATCATTCAGGGCAGAACGACTGAGTATCTGAAGCATTGTGTGTTGCTCCTGAAGATGCATGAAGATCGTAGGCTTGGACATCTACAGCTTCAATGTATTGTTTTAGCTGGAACTGTAGTTGCTGGTATCCATAAAATGCATCTAGATGTATTTTCCATAATTCTAGGCTGTTTTCCTGAACTGAGGTTATACATAACCTTTAATATCATTGTGTGATAAGTAATGCTCACTTTACTATAGGCTTGAAGGATATAGGTGTAAAAGTTCTTTGCATTAATGAAGTATAGCTAGCAACCTTGTGTGAGTAGGAAGTGCACTCAACACTAATTTTTATATTAATACCTGACAATTATAGATTTATTTATCCTGATTTTGTTTCTTATTGTTGTGCAGTGTGGTTGTGTTAATTTTATAGTGTTTTACCTTGTGGGATTTTTGTTCCTTTTCCAAGATAACTGATTCACTGGACTTGTGGGCATGGGGAAATTCTTCTTCCTTATGTACAATATAATGAAACTCTATTTTAATCTTGTGCAACTAATGATTTTAATTGATTCATGAAAGTATGCACCAAGTAAACGTCACTGTTATTTTACTCCATTTTTGTGTTTCTCTAAGGTCAGGTTATAAAGTCTCATCAGATTTGTCCTTTCATAGTAGAAAATAACCTGCCTTTTTTTCCTTGAGGCAAGACATTGCAGGAGAGGCTCCCTAGCTGACATAGTAATCCCTGATTAAAAAGAGGTACGTATAATAGCAACTGTCCAGAAGTCAGGCATTGTCTGACTCAGCCTTCCTTCACTGTGAGCACACTTATGAATTTCTCATGAAGCTGTTAACAGCATTTAAATAACTAATGCCACCTGGGACTGATTTTTGGGATTGACAGAAAAAGATGTGTAGATGCAGATTGGCTAATGTGTGTTTGTGTATACATGCGCATAAAGGAGGAGGACAATGTTCTTCCTAAAATATTGTTAATTTGTATACATTTATAATGACTCAAAAATCACGCGGAAAGAACTTCAATGTGTTTAGTAGTCTGTTGCATACAGACTACAATGTGTGATGCTTTAATTAAAAAATGGGAAGACACTTGAGTCCAAATGGACAATAGTATACAAACCTTCCATAAGTAAAATTATAAAATCCTATTGCTAGCCTATTTTGATGACAGAGCAAAATGTTGTTTTGAACTTCAGTGTGCATATGTAACCATCTGTGTGTTTGTGAGAAGCTATCATCTTTGGTCAGATCCAGCAAAGCACCCTCAGTTCCTAGCAAAAGCAATGTAGTTTGAAGCATCTCTCAGTCTCATTCTTAGCAGCCTGAGGGTAGAGCCTGCTAGTGCTGCCTGGCCCTTCAGTAAGCTGAGAACCTCCTTCATTTTGTTTAATGTCTTAACAATTCTTGGTTGTAACTAGAGTTTGAGAAACCCACTGATACCCTAGAGACACTCATCAGCTGTGGTAGGGATGATATGCGGATAATCAAGCCATATACAGCTGGGACTGGAAAATAATTTGTGCTTTTCCTCTGCCTGTCCTCTTGTCACATTTCTTACTGTGTCTGCAGATGCTTCTCCCAACTAATTCCCTTTCACTGCTGCAATACTGCAGAACCAGAATGGGCAAGAGTACAAAGTAAAGTGAAAACAGAAATAGAGCCTTTGGAGAGCTGATTGGAATCAGTAGCAATGTCCAGCAATTCTGAAGCAGTTCCAGGCTCCTAAAGCAGTAGATAGATGCTTTGCACCTTGGTGGTTTTAGGGCTGGAGGAACCCAGTCTACATCTCAAGCCTCCCCATGGAAGCAGAGAAATCTTTCATCAGCTTCAGCCAAAATTATGCTTCTACAAAAGTAGAGTCTGCACTTCTTGTTACTAGTTATTTTTTCATATCTCTGTTTTTTACTGTAATTGAAGAGAAATTAGGATATCAAAAGCTCAGGACTGTTTTAATCAGCAGGAGACAGCTAAAGAGTTGACCATTAGTTCAAAATTATAATGTTTGTTTGCCTAAACTCTGTGAGGAATCAATGGGGTTGTGTTGGTTTCTGGAGATTGGTGGGTGGGTTTTAGTAGAAGTTCCCTCAACTCTGACATGCTGCTTGGGTTAAAGCCTTGTTAGGATTTGTGCTTTTGTCATTTTCAAAGTCATGACAATGTTTAGTTGTTAAGCACAACTTGAGGGGTGCGGGCCTCTGTTTGTAGTGATTGAATGAAAGTATGAGACTTGCAATAACCTTGGCTGCTTTGGCAAGGTTCTTCTGCCTTGAATCACCAAGTATGAACTTGTAAGTCTGCAGTTTTGTGCTCAGTCTGTCCTTCTATATGGGGTCTCTCTCCTACCAAGTGCTAAGCATCCTAAGCTTTCACTGGAAGAAGAATAGTGGCCCTTAACAGACATTTTTCAGCATTATCCCAGTTCATATAGATCAGTTAATTGAATAAACACAAATACCAAGAACAGAGTTTGAAACAATCAATTTGACATAATAATCCATGTGTGCAAAAGTGGCTGGTTTGGGTTCCATATGCTGAATTTATACTGTCCTCTCCCTTTGCTGCAGCTTACTCTTGCAAATTATCTTTCCTACTTATTATGCATCTGATGGTGGATCTCCTACTTTCTTTATTCCAGTTCAAGGGCTTTTCCTGTATTGTTCTTTTTTTATTGCGTTCTCTTTGATTTCATTCAGGGTGGTCTTATTCTGCGTGTGGTTTTGGTCTAATGCACACTTTCTTAGGATAGAAAAACCTGCTGTTCTAAACTGTGGTATATTTTGAAAGTAAAGACTAGAGAAATATTATAAATGAAAAAGTTATCGCTTATTTATTTCTTAAAATTGACTTACATTATTAACTTGTTTTACCAATGAGCATTCTGGGTTCAATTTAGTTGCCTCAGCCAAATGTCCCTGGTGTGCAAAACAGTCACACGGCTGGCAGATAGGGCACGTGCTCTCTGAAGTAGCGGCTGGAGGCCTTGCATGTGCTCTGAACTTCATTTTACTTTGCATTCTCCATTCATTTTACTTTGCATTCTCCATTCATTTTACTTTGCATTCTCCATTCATTTTACTTTAAGTCCTTCTCCAATGCCTTGCAGCCTTTCCTAGATGTGATTAGAAGGGAAGTGGTGTTTGATTGTGATATTTTGCAATCTCAACTCTCATTTGAATACATATTTTGTATTTGCAAATATGAACATAGCAGTATCAGTGAGCACAAAAGTGTGCAGCTTTATATTCCTTACAAGCTACTAGATGTTCCTTTTTTTACAACTAGGTAATGGTAGATTAAAAAAAAAAAAAAAGAAAAAAAAAAAGAAGGAAACGAAAAAAACATTCCTTAGTGGATTATAGTAATCTTCAGGAGTTATATTTTGACTTTATTTATTACTTAAGTCTAACTTTTATGACTTGGCATTTAATAACATGACATGGACATTTATAAACCAGGTGAGATATTAAATGGTCAGCCATGGAGTGATTGAGTATTGGAGCAACATTATCTTCTTTTGGCTTTAACAGCAGAGTACAGTGATTTATCCTGCATAGAGATATTTTTATTGGCACAGAAGTAGCCAAGGTGTCATGCTGCTGTATTTTGATTTTCTTGATTTCTCTCAATCTGAAACATACAACTGGAGATAGAAGTTCTTGTGTTAAATAAATTAAAGTAGATGTTACAGTTTTTCATTTGAAGCATTTATCAAGTAAATTGTTAGTAGTGCTTGCATAATAGATCAGGAAAGTGAGATGATCTATGCGAAGCTAGGATTGTAGCTAGCAGAACAAAATTTTGTATGCTTGGGAATACAACAGTTCTCAAGGTACAGAAATAATGAATATTTAATGACTTGAAATGCCAATAACACATTATATTCAATTTTTATTAAAATATTATTTTCTGTCCAAGCTATTTTATGCCATGCCTTGCTCTTTTTATCCATAAACATGCTTTTGTCATTTTTCCCTACACTTAATCTTTTTACATGGTTTTCTCTGAGAAATAAGATACACATTTGACAGAAGTTGTACTTGCTGAGATATGTACTATAAGATTGGGATTAGGCAATAAGTGGTATTCCTTCAAAGAGAAGTAAAACATCTCAAAATGTTAAAGAGCTGAAATTTCTCCATAAACTTGTGGCAAATGAGATAGTGAATCTATTAGATGTTGTCATCTTTTGATACTGTTCAGCAGATCCAGTGTAAGTCTAATAATCTGTCTAAAGAAATGCATTATATGGGTCACTTCAGTCCTAGAGAGGACGAGGGGAGCTGTGTCATATGTTTTGTAGTTGTTGGGATGTAGTTTAGGATGAGGCAGTTATGAGCAATTCCAGTGACGTTGCTATTGGAATTAAAACAAGTTGTTTTCTACCAAGTATCTATACATTGTTGTACAAGTCAATGGCAAAAAATATACTGACTGTTTCTTCCTTAACTGAAATGGCAGTAATGGTAATACAAGTTGAGCTGGGGCAATAGTTATGTGCTTTCTACTCAGTTTTCAAATTGTGCCTAATAGGCTACTGGTGTAGTTTATAGCCTTCCCCAAAATCATGCATTGCTTGTTGAATAAATTTCTGTCAGTATTTGAGAATTTGAAAAATGAGAATGTTTTAACCAATGAGTTTTGTCATTCAAGTAAAAAGAAGAAAAAACTGTCTCTAAATTACTAGCAGGAACCTTGCTGTATTAATGTGGTGGTTTGATGTTAGTACACTGATAGCTAATGCCTCTACCTGGGAGAAGGAGATCCTACTAGACAGAGCAAGGTGGAGGGAGTTATATCTTTCCTATAGACTGTACAAACCCCTGTATAAATAAAGCATTCAAGAACATGCAAAACTGATATCTGGTGGGTTTTAGCTGGCTAGAACTAGTCACCTTGGTGTTTTACTAGTTGTCTCTCTGAACCTGAAATCAAAAAAGGAAAGATGATGAAATATGGTGTCGCTAGTTTCACTAAAAATCACTTGGGCAGCATGCAACATTTCATTAAAAGAGCTAGGGAAAGAGTAAGGTTTTCTACTATTTGATCAATTTTTTAAATTACCAAACATTCAGTAAAAATTTGTCCCACCACTACTACATGTGCATCAACCTACCCTTTTTGTTGGGGATCCTTAGTTTTTTTGCTATTGCTCTTCACAAACCTCTCCCCCCCCCCCCCCCCAAAAAAAAAAAAAAAATACAAACCCAAACAACCCAACAAACAACCAAACAACCAAAACCAGAAAAACAACCCAAAACCCCCACCCTAGCCCAGGAGATTAAGTGGAAGAGTAAAGTAGAAATTGGGAATGGTGTTACAAATGTTTGTTTTCTGTAATTTGAAGGAATACAATTTGGAAACAAAGAAAGCAAAACTGAATGCATATTTCTGTGGACACCTACCTCTTGCAGTGAAGGTAACAGTTTCAGTCTTGGAAACTAGCTGTATGAATAATTTCCCTGGGTGTGATAAGAGCTACCTTGATTGCAGAATGACTTTCTAGATTTTACTTGTTAATACCTCGATTTTAAGTAATTGAGTAGTTTGATAACTAAATCAGCCTCAACTGAATGATAAAAAGAAAATTGAAATCACATCAGGCAAATATTAAAAGCCCAGATTGATATCATTAGCATAAAATTGTTATATATAGGTGAAATTCCATGAAATGAAGAGCTTGTTTAAAAAGACTTAAGAAGGTCTGGAAAAGATGGTTGTAGTAGAGATTGCTGCATGTTTTGCTTGTGTCAAGTAAAGAATTAGCTGAACTTCAGCATGATATCAAAAGCTGTTGGAGTTGCAATTATGTAGTCTCTGGCTTTCTCTCTACCCTTACCACTCCCAGCTCCAGGGATACTGGTTCTGGCTCTGCAAAACTGAATCAGGTGTGCTGCTTGTTCTGTCTATGAGGACAGAACTTTGCCATGGCTGTGAGTTTGGGTCTTTAAGGATGAGTTTCTAGGAAGGAGAAAATATCTAGACAAAATCCGATCAGTATCTTTTCCTGCTATCCAATGTATGAAGTACTAATGAGGTTATTTAATTCTGTATCTGACAATGAGTATGATAACATTGAGAACAGATTAGGACCCTAATCTAAGAGAAGATTCCTCAGCACATTTAAAAAGGAAGGTCAAATCAATATCTTCATCACAATTATGTCCAAACACAGTTTAGGGAGAGTGTTACTCCACTCGGAAAGAACTATAGGAATACTGACCAACCAGCAGAAGAACTACATTGCATGGCATCCAGTAAGTATCTTTAGATAGGTTTCTGAAAGGATTAGTTAACTTTATTTTTAATGGCCAGCAGGCATAGTTATTCATTTTGACCTCTGTAATTCAAAGGTCAATTTGTTTTATAGGAGAGAAAATAATTTTCTGAAATTGAAGTTTTTGAAGTTGAAATTACTTCAGAAAGAAAGATGTGTTAGTTGTAACAATATACAGGATACTGAATATAGACTAATATGGTAAAACCTATTTTTAGCTTTTATTTATTTAATAGTAGTTTTTCTTTAGTGTGTAGATGCTGAGTTGAGGGAGGCAAAGCTTTTTCCCTGGCAGCAGAGTTGTTATCTCTTCAACCAATAATCTCTTTGTATATAGAATATGACAAAATCTAGAAAAAAATTACATTTATCAAGTGAAATTGCTCATGATACTTGTAATAGAATGAGTATGAGTTAGTATTGATACATTATGTTAGTGGAAGTGTACTTCAATAGGTGTGCTTATTGAGGAAGATAAGCAATTGGTATGTATATAGGAGCAGAGGAAAGAGTAAGAAGGAGAAAAGCTATCTGAGATTTTGTGAGTTAAGAATAAAATGAACTGCTAAATAATTTTAGCCAAAATGTAACTATTGTGTTAAACAAGATAACTCTGTTAGAGAAGTTTCATCTTTTGTCACATAATGTAATGAAACTTCAATACAAATCTGATATAAATGGCTGATAAGCACTTCTTTAGTACAAATTATCATATTCAACCCCACCTTTAAACAGATATAATGGTAAAGGGTCAGATTGCTTGGTGGTGTAGAATGATTTCAGGTTTTACCATGATCCAGTAATGCAAAATATTATTGTAAAGAATGCCCAAAGATTGTTATTGAGAGTGCTTTAATGAAGATTTCTCTTAATCTATGTATCAAGAGGAGCACTTCTCCCATCAAAAGTGTTATATCAACACTTTATGGCAGGTCTTCTGCCTTGCTTCAAAGGTCATCCATGATGGCTTTAGATTCTCTGAATAATCTGTTCTTTGGGGAGGAAGGTTTGTAAGTGGCATTGTGGTGAAAATGCTAAAAAAATACTTCAGTACTTTTTTTTCCTCCTCAATTAAATCTTTTTTTCCAGAAGAAACCATTTGTTTTCCTTGTGTTTCAAAAGCTACTTTTCACCAGATGGACTTATTTTAAAAAGAATTTCAGTTGAAGTATAAGCTGTGTATTCCTAACCTATATTCATCCTGTACTACAGAAACAATGATTTACTGATTGCAGTTACTCATATAAAGGGAAAAAGAAGTGACTATTTCATGTTACTTTCATTTCCCAAATTCTCAAGTATCTTGAGTAAGTTAAGCTCTTACCCAGAGAGTGTTGCCATTTTTGGAAGACTATTAACACAGTAAGTTCAGTGTGACTTTGGATGTTTTGTTTTTTAATTCCCCGTAGCATTTATAATAGCACATTGTAGCCTTTATAGTAGCACATAAATACACATAAAATTATAACACAGACTGTGAGTTTGAAGGTTTTGTTAGAACATTGTTGGAAAAAAAAAGTTTTTTTGGTTGTCAGTATGGTTGATTAAAATATCTAGTGAACTGGTAGGTAGTTACATAAAGAGCGGTAAAATCTCTTAGGGTGAATGTAACAGTATATCTAATGTGACATGCAGAAGAAGCAGCTGTGTTTTAACAAAAAAATAATGCTTCAAAGTTCAATTTAAATTTGGTGGTTTTTTCTTGATTTAGTTTTATTGTAAGTGAAAGATTGTCTCAGTCACTTTCTCTCCCTTCTTTTGATGAACGAGAAGAGGCATTGGGTAAAACCAAGTTTTTGATTTAGGGATACTCTTGGCTTTCAGAACTCAGAAGCCGCGATTAACTTTTAGGATAGCTTTGTTATCTGCAAAACAGTATTCTTTCAAAGGAGGATATTCAGGACTTAATCCCATTCCAGATGAAGGCTTAATGTAGAGACCATACCATAATACCATACCTGTCGCTGTTAATGGATAGCTACACTCTGCTCTGCTATCCTTTCAGTAAATTCATGCTTGTGTTTAGCTGTTGTGCAATCACGGCAAGATTCTGCCACCTCCTGACCCTATATGTAGCCAGTTGTGCCTATGGAATAGAAACCTGACATCCTAGCAAATCGGGATGGTAGCATTTTTCAGTCACTTCATGATAGCTTAAATTAATTGCAGGATAGAATCAAAGACATATATATTACACAAATTAGTATTGTATATGTGTGGTTTTTTCCATTATTACTTTGTGATGATGTCCCACTATCTAGAGATGAAAGAACTGTCATTATTCATGAAATTGGCACCTGGTGGACAACTAATGATTGCTTCCCTCCTACCTCAATAGTATCTACCAACCTCCTAGATAGGATATTTATTTCACTTCATGGACTTGTGGCTATCGGGAGTTGTTGCTCTCCTGCTCCCCAGGAGCATCCCTGTTGTAGTGATAGTTTGCATTTTATGTTCACTAAGAACTACTTTATAACTGCAATGCGGTCCAGATACTTAATGAAATCAGCTACCAGAAGCTTTGTCACGGATTCTGTGATGTGTTGGATTGTTGCTATTTTCATGTAGCTGCTTTACCAACACCAACCAGTAACAGGAAATTACTGATCCTAATTGTCCATAATCAGAAAAAAGCTTGAAATGGCAAAACCTGCATGATGGTTGGAAAAGTGAAGTGAGAAAAGCAAAGAACTTCAGGGTGTACCAACTCATTCTGAGGTTTTATGTTAACTTGCACAAGTTGCAGCTCTTTTCCATTACCTATGGATGCAATGAAGATGAAACCAATTTAGAGTTGCTTAAGCATAATTAGAGCCACTTAGAAATCACTTGTGCTTTTGCATTTGTACCACGGTTCCAACCCATTATTGAATGTGCTTAATAATAATTTACCAAGCATTACAGCAAATGAAGAACCCCTGCTGAAAGAGAACAAATGGCTGAGTTAAGAAAACAGCCAGTCCATTTTCTAAACAAACAAAAAGACCACAACATAATTGACAGAGCAGAGTTTGGATCCTAGCTAAATGATGATCAGCACAAGTGTCTTGCCAAATGAAGAGATACTTCAGGAAAATGTGTGCTTCCGTGTTTTGTCTTGTACAGTAGGCTGTTTATTTTTTGTGTGTTGCCTAAAGGCACAGAGTAAAGAAATCTGCAATTGGAAGGAAATCATCACCAGGTTTTTTTTTTCTTTTTTTTTTCTTTTTTTTTTCTCCCCAGTCTTCTCTCTTCCTGGTATAGTAATCATGCTGGCCTTCCCTTTACAACACATGCTCAGGTTTGGAGAACACCAAAGAGTCTGGCTTGCACCTTTCTCCATCTTGGGGGATCTAAAAACCTCTCTTCAGAGACTACGTGAACAATCAGATTATTCTGGAGTTCAATGGTGGCTGAGTTTTCAGGAATATAAATTTGGATTTGAGCACTGTAGTTTGGGATGGGTAGGATTCAAGAACTTAGGTGGACTTCTGTATCTAGCTGTGGTGCTTAGTAAAGGTATAGTATGGCTGGCTTGCTAATTTTGTGATTTGAACATGAGTAATTCTTCCAAGAATATTGCCGCAGGTTTAACAGAGCGAGTGGAAGCTATTGGTTCTTTGGATCCCCTAATCATCTGTTGTCAGTGTTGAATTAATTTACAATATATTCTTCACATTATCATTGTAAGTGTTAGGTTAGGATGTGAGTGATAGTATAATGTGCACAACAACTGATATTAAGGATGAACAGGATATGTCATACGTGTATTATCTGTGTTGTTACATGTGTTTACACACATAAGTTTTATAATTACTTCCCCTATGTCACTGGTATTACTCTGACATTACAATCAATATGAAAGGACAAAGAAGGGTTGTTACACCACTTAGTGTATCACACCTTGCTGCAGCAGCATTTAAGGAAAAGAAACACTGTCCATGGCCTGGAGGTGTGGTCTTGGGCAGGTCATTTAAGATTTAAATATGAGTTTGGCATGTATAGTAGGAAAATGAGACAAGCCCATGCACCCCTTCTTAGTTGAGCATCCTGTACACAAGTGGAGCCATGTTGTGATTGAACTCTTTGACTCGTGAATTTATTTTTCTCTACAATAGACAAACTGTAGGTGATGTAACCCCATACAGTCACTCAGCTTTGTGGTTAGAGAATTTCTGTAAGTGTGGGTTTGAATCTGCTTGTGCAGAGAACAGAACTGAATGTGGGTCACCCATAGCAAGTGTATAAGTGTTTAAACCAGCAAGTTATTACATAAAATTGGAGACTACAGATTTTTCTTTTTTTTTCCTCTTGTGCTCTTACGTAAGAAAGCGCAAGATGCCACTGCACTTTCCGTTGAGTTTTTGAAGTGCTCTGAGAGGCATACTGGCTCAAGTCCTTCATGGGTTTAGATGGAGGATTGACTACTTTCTGGTTCCTTACCTGGCTTAAATGTAAATTAGCTGTGCAGAGTTATATGCCAGTACTATTATAACGAAGACTCTTGGTGCCCGAGTATTGCTCGCTAAAATAGGGGATTATGGCACGTCCTTCACAAGTAATGTTCGGAACATATGTTATAGACTTCGATGTATTTAGATAGCTTGATATAAAGTCACTGTTTTCCAGGCTGGGAGTTTCTAAGCTGAATGCCTGAGTTTATCTAACTCTGATATTATAGCTGTGCAGGTAAGTTTTACAGTTATTTTGCTTTTGGGAAATAAGAAGTTGGGGCACAAGAGATTTAAAATGAGGGTACAAGCTACTGTGTAAGCAGCTATATGTAGAAAAGCTGTCTTAAGCTGAATTAGTGCTTTTGACCTAATTCTTAGTAGTAGTTAAACTTAATCTGTATTTAATTGATGATTTTAGGTAAAGTATATCAGAGCTAAAGCAGTTTCCTTTCTATCAATATGAATGTGTTAGGTCCTCAGCTGGCATCACTTCATAATTTCCTTGGAGCTGAACGCATTGCATCAAATGAGGATCTCTTTTTCTCTTGGTGTTTAAAACCTATCATAATCCAAAATGAAGTTTCCCTGCTGTGTTCTCATTCCTCATCTGCCTGTGCCCAAAATGCTTGTGCATTTAAAAAACGGTTAGGAAAACATTTTAGTGAGGTTCTCATCTTGTCTGAGGAAAAAATGTGAAGACAAAGAAATTAAATGCAATGTCCTGGTACTCCTACTGCGTGTGCATGTGTGTATATGTATATATATACACACATGTACATACACACAATGTATACATTACATGTAATGTATGCATTACATAAGAAGTAGTAATGTATACATAGTATGTATACATTCATAGTGTGTTTTGTGTACTTATAAAAAAGAAGTAAAGAATAAATAAATATACAATCTGCATGGAGGCAGCAAAACAGTTTTCCATAGTGTATTGTTACTTGTTCCTTTGGGAGACTGAAGGAAGAGAAAAGCTCAGATGTTAAGTCATAGAAGAGAGCAGACTCAGCAACATTCTTAATAAACCTGGTAGGAAGTAATCCTGAAAACAGCTGCTTTATGGTTAGTTTTCAGAAATGTGGATTAAGAGTAAAAGTAAAATCTAAAAATCTAAAAAATTTTTTTTTTTTTTAATTAATATTGAACACTTTTGAAACCACTGTGGCTACTTTTTAAAGCATATTTTTCTAACTTCCTGGAGAAGTTATACATATGTATAATAATTTTCATTTCTCTATACTTTAGTGAAAGAAGAGAAACTGACCACCATATAAAAATGAGCTTATTACTCTGCTGAACCTTTTTTATTTTTAGTTCTTCAAATTGAGGGGGGAAAAAAAAAAGATATGTAAAGCTCTATGTCTGTATTCAATTATGTAATACATATTTTAGGTCTATATATGAAAGAGGGAGGATATAGATATAGCCATTAATTTTATATCTTAATTTACTTTCCCTACAATTATTTTTGCAATAAAGTGTGTGAACATAACTTGCAAGTGATATTAAAATAAACTTGAATATTTGCACTACTGGTTGTGTTTAGTCTTAAAAGGTGTTCCAGTGAAAGATGCAAGCACATGATATACACTATTTAGCGTACATACTATACACTATTTAGAAAACCAGCATTTGCAACTAAGAGTTTTAATGATTTTTTTTTTGTGGCAAAACTGATTGCTTACATGCTGTTTTGTAGAAATAGCAAAAACCCCAGTATTTTTAAAGGTCATGAGAATAATATGTGTTCTGTTCTGTCAAATGCATCTGCCTGGTTTTATTATTAGGGCACAGTCTCAATGGTGAACTATGAGAAGGTAAATATCAAGATAAGTAACATTCACAAATTAGTGTAAATTGAAAGCTATTGCCACACCGCAGAGGTCAGAGAAGTGTTCAAACCAATTAAACATGTATATATGCAACATGCATATGTGTATATATGCAAATAATGTATGTATGCATTTGTGTATACTTGATATGTGTATGTCTGGCAAAATACTTCAGAAAAAAATCAAGTTAGTTATGATATATGAGGAAAAATGCACATATACACAGACACACAAAATCAGGTTTTGTATGCTCCCATGTAGTCCAAGGGTTTTTTTCTTTTCCATGGTTTTATTTGAATCCTGACCTTGTTCAACATTGTTATGGCAGTAGGAAACCATACTGGCTTTCCTCTGATGAGCTACTTAGTGCAGCAGTAAATCAGTCAAAGAACAAAGAGTTGGAAAGCACCCAGCATATAGAAGGTCAGACAGTGTAACAGACATTTATGTTTTTAGTATTATTTCTGCCAACAACAGGTTAGTATACCAAAAATGTCTTCTCCTTATTCATGTCTCAGAGTTGTCAAAGTAAAGTAATCCATTTCCTATCCAGTGGAGTTCCCAAGGAAAGCATCTCATAGCCCTTTCGAATGCCTGCGCTGTGCTTGGATGAACAGAGGCAGCTGGAAGTGATTAGAATAGACTGACATGTGAAATCACATGGGAAGGGATTCATCTTGCTGAAGAAGAGGAATCAATGCTCTGTTCTGTAGGGGAAGAGAAGTTTAAGTACAAAAGTGAGCAGATTTTCAAAGGGGCACATGGGAATCAAGCAATGCGATTGCACTGATGCCATTTAATATTGCAAATCACTTTCTACCCTCAGTAGATTATATTTAAAAACAGGCTGATAATCACGGATGATAGTTTCATAAGAGCATAGGAACTGCCAGGCAGGAATGAAACAGTTGTTCCTTTATCTTGGTCCTCCCTTCTAGCTCTCCCAAAACACACAGTGATATCAGACAAACAAAAAAGAACACTAAAAAGTACATAGCTGTAAATGTTACATTTATAATGTGAAAACAGTGACATTTCCAGGACATGCAAGCTTTGATGATTTCTTTTTAAATGTGCACATTATTAGGGATAAGTCAATTGGAAGTCTTTCTGTCTTGAAAGGGAAAGAGCTTTTGTTTTAACATAAGCAACATCCTTTAAAAAAAACCCCAAACTTGTAGTATATCTTAATTTTCTCTCCAACTGAATGGATGTATTTTACGTTTTACACTTGCATTTTGTGATCTCGTTAGTTAAGCCTCTCTATGTTTTTTCAGTATAGCACACAGGCCTGCTGAGGTACCTTGCCCAGTATGTTATTTCTGCTCTTAATCTTAGTATCAGTTTGGTATTGTAACTGTTAGTAGATTCTTGGTGCAACAGCAAATTACTAGTCTAAGAATTTACTATTTTACAGACATACAAACCTCCATCATTTGGGAACTAGCCAGAGCTTTTCTTCTATCATAAACTAGGTGAATTATTTTTTTTTTTAAGTTCTGAAGAACTAGGTGAGACAACTGAAGTAATTATTGAATTGTGAAAATATTCACACATACTTTAATCATCTCCCTAGAGAACTGTGTATTTTTTTATTGTTTTGGGCCTTCATAATCATGAAAAAAAGTGGATTGGATTCAGAGACTTCCAGTTTGTCACCCATATGAGGTGAATTTTTCTTGTTTTAAAATTAGGTAATGTTCTGGCAATGATGCCTTCATAGGAGATGAGCAATGTTGTCGATGCCCTAAAGTATTGGGCTTGTCTGCCATCTAGAACTGTTGACGAGTTGTCTTTTGAATGTCATTTCTCTGCATGACATTCTGGCAGTCACTTCCACCTGCAGGTGTCCTTCCTTTTGGTTGTTTAGCTCAAGCAAAACCAGTGTTTAAAATTGTGTACAGTGGCTATTCTGGAAAGAAACAGACCCTCGTTCCATAATAGCAGTGAGAAAATACCATCCAATGTAACAGCTATAAATAACAGATTAATATAGGATATTGTGTAGTAGATAGATAATGTTAGAGACAAGGATGTTCACTCCTCTAGCCACAGGTTCCTTGACTTAAATTTTGATCTTGTTGTCCTACCTTTACTGTCCTGTTAGACCTAAAATATGTGCATTTCAGTCCAGAGAAGGAACTGATGTTTCCCTTATTTAGCTTCATGCATACTCAAAGAATTGTACATGTTCATTTCTCCAGGTGCTAGAATTACTTCTTAAAATTGTAAGTTATTGTTATGAAGCTTAACAATTTATTAAACAGGCCAAAATTAAGTATTGTAAATGAAATAGTAAAAGCCTGCAACATAAGCCCATCATATAAGATTTTAAAAGAGGAACCTTTACCCTGGCGTCAGCAGTCATTCAGTAACTAGCTTCATACCACGTGAAACTCTGGTCTCTCTTAATGTCTGAAGCTCAGATTAATTTCTTCTGCCTCTCGCCATGAAAAAGTTAAGCATCTTGCCTAAGTTATTCATTAGGGTGCTCTCTGTGTATTTAACGGAGAGATGTCGTTTTTGCAGGAAGTCAGTCCATCTGCTTAGAATGTCAGTATTTGTCCATTGGAAGAGAATTTCCCTGTTGCCTACAGCAATAACCATGATAACTGACGTGTTACTAAGCAAGAAGTGCTTGTATGTTTAGAGGTAGGAAGGTATCCTGTGCTCAGAACAGCTGCTTCAGCCAAGCATGCAGCCAAAACCAGAGCAGAGCCTTTTGATGAGCATTTTGAGCACATTGTCTCTCAGTCACTGAATGATCCTCTAGTAAAAAATAAATAAAAAGGAATTAAAAATGAAATAGTAACAGAAAAACCTGTCCTAATGGCAAAGAATGTCATACTTTAAGTAGTTGCCTATTTCTCGATGAGAATAGAGAATTTTTCTATCATCTATTATGAACAGGATGACAGAAGCTGTCAGAATAGTGCCCAGTCTTTAGCTGAGACAAACTAAACTGCCGAAAGAGTCTCCTAGCAGTCAGCTGAAAAAGTGCAACACCCACTTCATTGCTGTTGAGAGTCTCTTTATTCCACCAACAGTGGGCACCAGATGACCTTGCTAGAAATCCCATTCATATTTTTTTAGGCTTTTTTCTAACTTTTGAGAATAATTTTAAACAGTATTTTAAATACCTAATTTTATATATGCATATACACACATTTATATATACATATATACACATACATATTTAATGAGGGGGGAAAGGTTAAGTAAATTAACTCACAGAAAATGGTGGAGGTTTGAAAAATAATTTCCATGTTTCCAGAGATATTCTTCATTTTAAAGCTAGGAAAGTTGTTTTCTACCCATCTATCATACACATGCTTAAGCGGGTGTGCAAATCCTGTGTAGTAGTTTACATAGCTCTCAAGGCATTAATAATTCATTCCCTGAAGAATTGGAGAAGGCAATGCCGGGCTGGTTTGTTTATGGTTTCAGAGTAGGCCATAATCATCCATTCTATATAAAGTATTCCTTTTTGATTTTCAGCCTGCATACAGGGGGATTATACGAACATAGGGGTGATGGTACTGAGTCAGACCAAGGTACAGGGAGCAAAGAGTTCTGTCTCCATCACAGACATGCTGAAGAAAGAATAAGAACAGGGAAAACATATATTATACTTTCCCCTGATACTCTCCTAGCAACCAGTTCTGTAGACTGAGGTCCTTTATTCATATGTATTTAGGCTCTGCCAGCCTCCCTTTTGTCCAGTTTAAAGTTCTTTCTCCAACTCCCTTGAGGTTTTTTTGGCCTTTGCATTTGTACCTGCTTTCTGCTGGTGTTGCCAGCCTTCACGGTCTGTTTCTTCTCTTCATCTATTCCAGTGGTTTTTACCACATGGCTTCCTTTATTTTATATCTGTTTTCGGTCCCTTTAGGTAAACCCTTCATTTTCTGTAGTCAGAGCTTTCCTAAAATCAGACCTTTTTCCTGACAATTTTTTCCCATTTGAAGGAGAACTATCAGCCAGAAATTACTGTTTTGAAATACTTTTTTCTTCTAGAACTGGTCTTGTCAGCAGAATTTCTGTCTATTTTTTAAATTACAAAAAGTACACTGAAAGAATATTACAAGCTGCAAAGTTAAGCACTTAAAAATTGGATATGCAGGACTTTGGGTGACAAGTGTGACCTTCATTTGCACCTTCCTTCCTTCCCAAATATAAGTATTTTTTAATTACGTAGCAACTTTCAGGTTTTTTTTCCCCACAGGACTTGCTATAATATTTCTTTTTCCTTTTCACTTTGCATATTTGACCCTGTTCATTATTTACTGTATATTGCAAAAATCAGCAAGTGAATACAAAGTTACTCATTTTTTTCTTGCATATGACATAAAGATTAAAGCAAAAACATTAGCTAGATTAATTAGAGAAACATCAGACCTGATTGTTTGGTGTATTTAGTATATGATAGCACTTTAGAGCTCCCAAAGTCATAAAGAGATGTAAGTCCCATTTGTGTCACACTCCTGCAGCTTTAGACCCTGTCCTTCAGCAGCCTTGCATAGTCTATGAAATGAGATTCCTGAGCAGCTGCTAAGATAACTCCAAAATGTTTTATGTAGGAAAATAAATTGGTGTAGGACAGTTGATCTCTTATGCTATGCTGTAATTAACTGTGCCTACACCTGTGTTGTGCAGCTGAGACCATACACAGAGGAGCTTCTGTCCTTGCCATTGAAATTCTTTTACCCTCTAAAATGCAGTGGTTAAATTTGCAGTGCATATTGAGAGTGATCCCTTGCTTTGCCTGGGAATGGTTCAAGAGTGACACAGGTCAAAACCACTCCAGAAACTGTTCAAGCACTTTCACAGGGTGGATGAGTGCAGTCCAGGGACTGCGTGCTCTGGATCAGTTTTAATTTAAGCACCAGTCACCATCCGTGGTTGTGTCTGTGAAGAGTCCCTTTCTGTATCCACTCTGAGGCAGCTTTGCATTGTTTATAAGCAAGCAACCTGATAGCGGTGACCTATAATCATTAGGTTGCAGCCTATGAGGGGAAGCCACGTCCCATTTCGAGGATGCATATTCAGTGCAAGGATTACACTGCAGGTATGTTTCTTATAAATATTTCATGGTGAAGTGTGACCTTTATTTGCTTGCCAGGCATCTCATGGCTCTAATACACTAACCTGTGACAGATTGTTTGAACTGAAGAGCCCCGGAGCCCTGCTGTAGGTGAAAAGTGGATGCTCCTTACTTACAGTGAAGCATGTCAAACAAGGGAACAAAGAGAGATCTTCTAAAAAAACAACAAAACAAACAAACAAAAACAGCCTATGAATAGCAATAAGTAGCAAATAAAGGAAATACAGAGTTGGGAACCTATGTTGTTCAGAAACATATCTCCAAAAGGTTTCTGCTATTAATGCTTCTGAATTCATGCACATAATGAATGAGTTTAGTCCAGCACCTTCTGGTCTGTGCTACCCATGCTACATTTGCTGTCTTAGGCTATGTCACCTCTGCTGATGCTTTCTCTTTACTTTCTCAAAGGTGTAAACCAGCTGTCTGCTTTCTGCCAAATAGTAAATACTCGATACTGACTCAGCTTCACTGATTTATCAAGAGAATATCTTTACTCTTTGTCTCTGCCCACCTGCTATGCAGTTGTATGCAGGAAACATTGTGGGGAACTCACAGAGGAAATCTGTACAGGTCACCTCACAAATGAACACATCCTATTTTGTCAGATTTAATGCTATAATTGGATTCCTCTAGACTTTGTGTTCTTTGCACACTGGTTGTTTTCCTTAACAATTACTCAGTGTTGTGAAAGCTTTAAAAACAATGCACATGGAGCTGACTAAAAGGAATTGGAATAGGGCAAGATGCATGTGTTTCTGGGAGAGAGGATGAAGCCACTTGAATGTAATTTTATTAGTGGTAAGGCAAAGCCATACTCTGATTCCTAACTGAATGCAAGAAGAAATTGGATTCATAGCAGTTAAAGGAATTAAATGCTTTGGTTAGCTACAGAATACAGGCATGAGCTGGTGGCTAGTTGGGGTGGGAAGGTGTCACTGCTGTCAAGAAGAACTAATGAAGAACATAATGGGTGTTGTACAGGGATGGGGCTAATGAGAAGGAGGCATAGTTGGAAGAGAGGGATGAGTATTGGATATAATTTGAGCTCTGCCCATTGAGAGGAATTGGAGGCTCCTGGTTGTCTCATTACAACTTCTGACACTGAAGTTCTGGCACAGATTATGGGTTTTGCTATAAATTATGCCCAGTAACTGTGCTCCAGAGGGGCATAACGGCTGTTACTTACAGTATGTTGTGTTTTGGCTACCATGTCAGTATATTCTGAAGTACATCAGCACACTGCCTATTTTTGACATCACAGTAGGAGCATAGAAATTCACAATGTCATCTTAATTCATTGGAGCACATTTCCAGGGGATGACCCCACCCTAGTACTCTGGAGTCAGTTTCTTTGCATCTGTTATGGTTTCTGTTTGGCATCCAGATCTCAGGAATCACTTCTGAAAAGTTTAGTATTAAGTTTTTAAGTAGCTTTGCCAGGGTCTATGAAAAACTAGTTTCTCTGTGTAGAAGGGAAGGTGTCTGCATTGTGCTGTTCTGTGACACAGGAAAGAGACCTTATGCAGCATGGCAAAATGTGGCTGAGGTCAAGATACAACATTTAGTGTGTCAGACTGAGAATCTATGGATGGACACAGCTCTCAAGGCTATCAAGGAGATTGCCTTGCCTTGTGTGGGGAGGGCTGTGCACCTCACCTCTCTTCATAGGACCATTGGGTGATACAGGTTGGAAGGTACCTTTGCCTGAACATTTAGAAGATAGTCTCCCAAAGTCGTTTGCTTATAATCACATAAAGGAGTTAAACTGAAATTTTGATCTGACTCAATGCTTTTCTCATATGTAGAGACAGAAGTACTTGGTCCTAGGTATTGCCAAGTACTTGTTAAAAAGGTACCAGAGATTTGCTATTTACCAATAACTTGGCAGCGATTACTGCATGTCAACCTAAACCACTGAAATTTCCCTCTGTATTGTAGGAGCGGTATATGTCCTACTTGCTAGACCACAAAGGGCGTAGCTATAGGAACATATACAAATAGATAGCAGCTGTGCTGTCTCATTCCCTGAGCTGTCCAGAGATAAGACATCTCCAGACTTGAAGCCAAGTATTCATCTTAAGCGGTGCTTCATGCTTGAGGAAGTTTGACCTATTTCCCTGCTGGGACATACTGTGATAATGACATGGCTCTGTAGCATCTGAACTAAAGCTATCTCATGCTTGTAGCACAGGCAGTGCAAGCATAAATCTGTTAGCCCCTTGTCATGCTATCTAAAACCCTGCTACGTTTATTTAGACCTAATATATATTACTCTTGTTTTGCTGCTGCTTCTGGCAAAGTGGTCCTGTTTCCCTAAAGCCTAGAATTAGGTATTTGACTGTAGGATTTCAGGAACACCTAGCTTGATCTGGTGGTGCCTTCTTTAAGCAGCTTTATCTTTTCACGTAGGCTGTTATGAATCTTACTCTGAAGATCCTGCCGTCACTTGCATGAGTCCTGTGTGGCAGTAGCCTTGAGTCTGCACCATGAAACTCCATTTTTAAAAAAGAGGCTTTCAGCAATTAACGCTTCTTTTTTATTAATATCTTCCGTTCAGTAAATAGATAAAATAACTTCAGTTTTGAACACTGCTATCAGTTTTCCTCTGGTGATAAACACTACTTTCACTTGTGCTGTAGCTGAATAATGGTTTCTTTGAAAGTGCAATTAAAGCACTGCCTTCTTCATAATCACAATTTG
Source organism: Haliaeetus leucocephalus (assembly GCF_000737465.1). Lineage (NCBI taxonomy): Eukaryota > Metazoa > Chordata > Aves > Accipitriformes > Accipitridae > Haliaeetus > Haliaeetus leucocephalus. The sequence continues at coordinate 10,521,991 of NW_010973187.1, read as the reverse complement.
TTTTACATGGTAAACTTGATTCAATAAATATCTGTCTGACCCACACAGCAGTAATGAACACTTGTTTTTATGACTTTTCCTCAGTAGAAGAAGAAACAATACCTCTTATAAAGTGCTGTATTCATTTGAATATGAATGCGTCAGATTGGAAGGACCTCAAGAGGTTACATTGTTCAACCTCCCGCTCAGAGCAGGGTCAGCTCTGAGGTCAGACTGGGTTATTCAGGGTTTTATCCAGACTCATCTGGAAAACCTCCAAGGCCTGCAACGACGTCTGCACAACCTCTGGCTGCAGCTGATTGCGTCTTAAAAAGAGAAATACCAGAGAATGAAAAGGGAATGAAAATACATTAAAAAAATGGAGAGACTTGATAAAGCAGATGTTGTAAATCAGATTTCTTTATGACCACTTAAGTTCTTAACTACTTCAGTGGTTACTTCTCATCCAGTATTTAGAGAACACTAATTGGCATAGCTTATGTTCTAAGGAGACGTTAGGAAGCATATAAGGTAAAACTGCATTGGGTTAAATTAATTGCCTGTTTCCTGGCCTTGAGAAGCTGCAAATCAGTGAGCAAAGTTCTATTGTGTGCTTGCCTGATGAGAGGGCGAAGTGGAGCGTAACCACCTGCCGATGTTATTTTATGCAGTTCGGTTAGACTTGGTCTAATCTCAGCTTTTCTCTTCTGCTAGTCTGTATCAATGCATTCTTACATAACCTCAGTCTGCTCCAGTGCTGTCCAGAGAAAATGTGAAAATTGACACTTCCCTTATTCAGAATAAAGCCTGTGAGATGCTTGGAAGTCATACCAATAAGCCATATACACCCTTCAGATGAGCACTTTCCTCTTGAGCTGCACTGTTATCCATGCATCAGTTCCACCGTCTGGCTCTGAGTTCTGGGGTAGTGTTAATGAGCTTGAGTTGTAGAAGAGCAATTGTCTACTCTTCGTTGAAAAGGAAATGCAGTCTTTGATCATAATTGCAAAAATAAATTGCCCATCCTAAAAGCTAAAAAGTCAGAAAGCTTGGTTTAATTTCTTTTGGAGAAACAGAGATGCTTCTTTGCAACATGATCAAGGACAAAAATCTCTGCAGTTTATTTACTTATCTTAGTATGAAAGACTATATTACTGTGTGTGAATTAAAAAGAGAGATTGTAATAAAAATGATGCTCAGCTACCATAAAACTTGGTAGCTAATAGATGCTCTCTCTATAATTTTTTTTCTCCCTTTCTCGCTTTTTTTTTTCTTTAATAAAGGGTAACTTCAGGATCATGCTCCGATAATCTCTTCCCTATGTAATCCAAAGAAAAATGTCCATCTTCAAGGGTCTTTTTTTGCTGGGGCTGGTCTGGCAAAACAGTGATTTGACAGTATAGTGCTTGCTTGTTGGAGTGATTAATGAATTCTGTCATTAAACAGCTTTTCATGTTGGCATTAGCTTTTTGTGCAAACTTGTCTTATGTTTCTGGTATAGCCATACTTTTAGAGGTATGCTGAAGGGGAACATTTTATATCTTTCAAGTCAGGTGTGCTTCTTGGTCTTGTAATTCCTTTTTCAATTTACCAGATAGCATCAGATTAAAACTCATATTGAGACTGTGTACTATGCTGAAGCATCTGAGGATTGATTAAACCCTTTGACTATTCAGTTCAAACTGTGGCAGAGGATTTAGTTAAAGGTTTTTGTTTAGAGCATTGCAAACAACCTGTTAAAAATATCCTGAGAGGTATGACTGCACTGGGAGGACATGACAATAATTGGAAGTTTCTCTTTTGCAGTATTTTTATGCATTCAAACATACAAAACATGGTACTAAACCACCCTCATTTTACTTATGCAGATGAAAATGCTAGCTATCAACTGGGAATTTAGGACCATTATTTTTCATAGCAGAAGTAAAGAAAGTAAAATTGCCTTCTGTAGCAGGGGCCTTACAGGTGTGATTAGTTTAAATAAGTGATTGGCCATAGTGGCTGGTCAGTCTCTCTTCATATAGGCAGTTCTATTGTTTCCTATTGCTATCAGTGGTGAGAAGGAAGCAGTCTGCCTCATTGTCTCAGTGTGATATCATTCTTAGTAATCCTATGGTCACAATATTTAGGAGAGGAGGAAGTGTGTTTGTCTGTGGGAAATTTAAGTTCATGTCTAGGAAACCATGTAGAGAAGAAAACCTACAGGAGAGTGACTTTTTTCAGAGGGGACAGAAAATGTGTAAAACTAGGAAAGAGCTAAGGTCTAAGGCTGAAGCATCTTTCATATGAGGAGAGGCTGAGAGAGCTTGGATTTGCTCAGTCTGGAGAAGACAAGGCTCATGGGAATCTTATCAATGTGTAAAAATACCTGATGGGAGGGTGTAAAGAAGATAGAGCCAGGCTCTTCTGAGTGGTGCCTCCTGACAAGACCAGAGGTGATGAGCACAAATTAAAACACATGAAATTCCGTCTGAACATAAGAAAAAGTGCTTTTTTGCTTTTTTTCTTTGTTTCTTTTTTTTTCCTTCTAACTGTGAGGGCAGTCGGACACTGGCACAGGCTGCCCAGAGAGGCTGTGGAGTTTCCTTCCTTGGAGATACTGAAAACCCAACTGGATGCAGTCCAAGGCAACCTGCTGTAGCTGACCCTGCTCGAGCAGGGGGATTGGACTAGACCAAGTCAGGAGGTCTCTCTCAACGTAAACTGCTGTGATTCTACCACTTAGATTTAACCTTCGTTGAAGGTGGACTAATAATTTAAGAAAGCAGCTCCCCTACATGCTTTTGTACATAACAGATTTATTACCATCTGTAACTCTTGTCACAAAAGTAGAATAAGGTATTATACAAGCATTGTGTAGACAACTTTTTTTCCAAATTGCACCTGACTCTTCGAAGCACTGTACTGAAATGGAATTAAAAATGGGAAATTACATTTCGCAAAATGTAAATTTATTTTATTGAAGATTAAGCAATTCAAGAGGAACAAGTACAAATGGCAAATTATAGTACTCGAGGTTGTGGGTTTTGGTTTGTGAGGGGAGAGTGTGTAAGGGTAGATATAATTAACAGATCACAATAAATATTTGTTTTAATTATTTAATTGGCCTATGTTCTGAAGAAGTAATTGGTTCCCTATGCCATGTCTTCAGCTTCAGGTTAGCTTTTTATCATGCAAAAGTCAGTAATATCACAGGCAAGAGCCTTTTAGCACAGTCATTGCTGAGCATATAAATAAGGTAAAGAAAATACCCTTTTCACTGACTTAAGTGTCAAAGCCATTGTGTTCTGCTTATGAGCATGAGTCACCAAATGTAGACTTGCATGTAATTTAATGCCACAACAGACTATATGAAAATGGAATTCAGGTTTAGTTTTTCCTCTAAATGTGACCCGTGATACATTGCTCAGTGTAATATTGCTGCTGCTGGATAAGAAGGAAGTTAGGTGACAGGAAAATTAAGAATGCTGAAATAAATAGTCCTTTTTTCACAGTTCAGAGAAGCTGCTAGTTGGTTCCCCCAAGATTTGAGCTTATGTCCATGCACAAATGACTTGTGTATAGTGTGAAGAATGAGTTGCTAAAGTTTGCAGGCACTGCAAAACATTACAGCAGACTTTTTGTTGAAGCTAAAGGAGAAAAATAGTTGAGGATATGAGTGAATGGGAGGTAGAATCACAGATGAAATTAATTTTTTTATGAATGAAATAACCTCAGTCAACTAATTAACTAAGTGTGTGTGTATGATTGTGTATTTCCCCACCCACACTCACCCCCAACAAATGGTAAGCTTTGACTTAGATTTTGTCATCACAGAAAAATATCTTGGAGTCATCACAGAGGCATCTTTGAAAATGTAAACTCTGTGTTTAGGAGACAAAAGATTAAATCGAATTTCCTAGGAAAGGAGTGAAGAACAAAACAAAAAATGTGTTCTGCTTCTCTGTAATTTCATATTACACCCATATCTTGAATTCTTCTAGAATTATTCCCAATCTGAAAGAAAGGTTATTCTAGGACCTGTAAGGAAATTTCCAAAGGGTGACCTGGTGACTCAAAAGTATGGGAATACCTCTGTGCAAGAAAAGATTAAATCCACTACGATGTTTCATCTAGGAAAAAGGACTGTTTATAACTGTTATGAGAGTTATGTAAAATCACAAATGATGTGAGAACATAAACTAAGCAATTATTTTACTCAGAACCTAGGTATTGGGGAACAAAAAGTAAATCATTAAGCAAGAAGTATAAAATTAAGAGGGTTTTTTTCCTTTCATTTATTTTGCATTTGATAATGAAACTCTGTAACTCTTTCACAGAAAATGCTGTATTTATCCATCATGTAAGTAAGTTCTAAAAAAACCCAATTAGACAATTTGTGGATAGAGTCATTGTTCTCCTCTGAAAGAGGTGGGATCTTTAAATATGTACCAAAATTTAGAAGCCTTAATATCAAAATTATTCTCACTTTTAAAAAATCAGATTTACAGGGCTACAACTTGGAGAACTGTGCTTTTTTTTGTCAGGGTTGCATCCAAGGAGGGTGAGTCTTCTTCATTCTTACTGTGGCTGATAGGAATGCTGCTTTACTGAGATTTCTACTGCTGGAGATTCCTCTTTTCCCATTGGCATCAGTGTTTCTGTCTATTTTAAGGGTTTCTTCATAAAAGAAGAAAAGGTTGTTTGGAAATTCATCTCTGGGAAAAAATACAGATCATAGTTTATTAAAAATCTTAAATTTTAAGTCATTTTGTTGTGACATTATATTCTCGTCTGTTCTTTTTATTCCTTGTTATATCTCATGTGTTTGACAGTCCCTGTTCTGAATAAGTTTTAGTATATGTATTTGTTTTTAAAAAGTGTCTTGCACAGGGAGACTGTGGTCCCTATGGATGCCATGGCTGAAAAAATAAGTGATCCTTAAACAGATATGATCTGGCCCCCACAAAATACTAGATTGCGAATTATTTACTTATGGATGGTCCCATTGAAATAAATGGTATTACTCACCAGTGTATATTCTCACCAGTTGTAAATACAGAGTACTGCCTTGCCGAGAGTGAAACAAACCTGTGTGCAATTTCCTGTGAGGACATTTGCTCTTACAGAAGCTTTGGATGTAGAAGTTTTGAGTTTGGAGGTGCTTATAACAACAGCCATTTTCAAAAGTAAACAGTCCACAACTGTGTAGATTCTCCTTCCGTTTAAGAAACCAAAAAAATTCTGAACTATTTTATATATTAATCAGTTGAATCTTTCATTGACCATTAAACCTTTATTGTGTCAATTTAATACCAGTCTTTCAAACAGCTAGTTACGTTAGCATTGCTTTCTGGAGAGTTGGTTCTATTGCACCCTGTTCACATATACTGTAGAAAAGAAAAATTGAATGCGGCTATAGCCTGTTCAGTTGCTCTCTGTTTAATCAGTTATACCTGTATGATGTGAATGCAAAGTAGGTGTTAAGTGCTGCCAAATCAATTTATTTTCCCAAATGTGCTTCCATTTTGTACATGCCATAAAGCAGTGGAGAGACTGGTCTCCTATTATTAAATTTTGCTCACTGCTTTTATTTTTCCTAACATCTTTTACTTATGAATTCTTGTGTCTGCTTGCTGAAAAGACTGGTTCCTGCACAGATTTTCTCATTTTATAGTGCATATTTTGGTCTTGCGAGGGGCATTCGTTTAGCTTTCATCACTCAGAAGCTTTCAGAATACTTATCTGATTAAAGTTTGTAATATATATAATTATAGATATTTTCAAGAGAAGAAATTTAGGGTAGCATTATTTTTAAGGTTGTAATTAATGGGCTAATCTCTCATGCCTGTATCCAGAAAGAGGATTTGCTACAAGAGAATCTCTAAGTCCTGAATACGTTGTAATCCACTGAGTAACTCAAGTGTCTAGACCAATGATACCGACAGGCTCTTATAATTGCTATGAGTGATCTACAATATGTGGCAATTGAAGCTTTTTGTTTGTTTGTTTCTTTTTACGAATTTTTAGAAATCTTGTTGTATTACAAAGTAGATCAGGTGCTCTGTAACAGTTTGTTACACAGCTAACCTTCTATAAGGAGCCAGTTGGTCTTGCAATCCACAAGCCATCATAGACCTTTCTAAAATACAGAAAGAAGAAAATTCACTGTCTAGGAGATTTTCATGCTGTGCATATCTATAAACAAAAAGGTCAAAGCTATTTCTTAATTTTTTTTTCTGTGTGGATCTGTGTTAATGTTGTAAAAACACATGATGATGGCTCAGCTATTTCTGGGCTTACGTGTCAAAATGTTGTGCATCAAAAATGTCTGGTTCAGAGACACAGATCCTAGCTAAGACTTTACTGACTTTCTTTATAAGATGGTTGTCTTCTTCAGCTGTATGGATCCAGAAATATGTGTGTGAGGCCTGTCACAATGAAAACTCGCCACTGAATATCATAGGATAATTTGGGTTGAAAGGAACCTCAGAGTTTCATCTAGTCCAACCTCTTGGTTAAAGCAGGGTCAGCTGTGAAATCAGACCAGGCTGCTCAAGGCTTTATGCAGTTGGTCTGGAAAACCTCCAAGCATGCACAATCTCTCTGGGCCATCTGTGCCACTCCCTGGCAGTCTTGGTGAAAAAGTTTCTCCCTAAGTCCAGTCTGAACCTCTCCTCTTTCAACTTATTGCCCCTCATTTTCTCACCAGGCACTGCTGTGAGGAGCCTGGCACCATCTTCCCAATTACCTCCTCATAGGTATTGGGGGATTGCTGTTAGGTTCCCCAGAAGCTGTCTCTTCTCTACGCTGAACAAGCCCTGTCCCTGAGATTCTTCTCACAGGGCAGGTGCTTCAGCACTGACTAACTCAGTGGCCCTCCATTAAAAACTCTCCCATCTCTCAAGGTCTTTCTGTATTGTGTGGAGTTGGGCAGTTGGGGGACACACTACAAGCTGGATGCAATATAAGTGTTATTGAAAGAACTTCTATGTGTATCTCTCATGACACAATCTTCCATGTACAAATCCCATCATAAAATTTAGGCTTACATTTTTATTTGGAAAACAAAGACTATTCATAATTTAATTCAATTTGTATAAATTATGGTGTATAAAATAAAGCATTGAGTGAAATTCACATTACCAGATACAGGAGTATCCATTGTATGTGTCTCCATCTCAGCTGGTTGCCTAGAATTCCCTTTACAGTCCGTGGAAAAAATCATAAGAACTTCTAGTATTTTGCCTCATCCTGGAGTAAACATCTGACATAGGCCAGGTTAAATTTAGCCTTTAAAGTACCTGTTTTTACTACTGACTACAATGGAGCTCAGGGGCACTTGTGAGTGCAGGTGACTACCTTGTAGAGTCTAAGCTTAGGCAGCCACAATCTTTACCTTTGGCAAGCACTGATTTGCTTGTAGACCCTGCTGAAAGGAGGGCAGAAGGAGATTCCAAGCTAAACTATATCTTAATGAATGCATAGATGATGAACCTCATGTGATTGCATGAATAGAAATGAGTGGGGATCTTGGTTCAGAGTAAAAAAAGAAAGGCTATTAGTGACTGAGGTACAATGGAATACAGGTTGGGCTTGTTATGTATACTCTGTAAACTTCAGTACAAATTTGCAAAATTATTAATAAAATATCCCAACCAAAGCACAGATCCATAGCCTTTTAAAACCCACTGGTATTAATTATGGAAGATGGGTTTATATGTTGGGAGTATTTTAAAGGCGAGTTAAATATTTTTATGAAGTTTCACTTAGAAATTTCAGCTGTATTATTGCCTGTTCATTTAGATTTAAGTGCTGTCAATTCTAGCTTATTAATTGTTTATATTACTGTTTTGAATTTCCATAATAGCTGTTGCATAGTCTTCTGTAGTCTTTACCTGTTTGTTTGTTTGGTTGTTTTTTTCCTCCTAGCTTCCCTCATAATATTTTTTTAACAAAAATAGCAAATCCTCTGTTCAGAGGTCCTCCAAAAGATTCTCTTCAGAACTAGGTATAGCTTTCTTTAAAAGCTACTAGCATCTACTTCCCCAAAGTAGTTTTTTACTGAAAGATGATAGCGTAAGCAAAATGTTAAACTTCCTTTTACTGCATAACAGTAATTTGATGTGACATTTCTGCATTGTATTATTATCAAGCTCTGAAAACTTATTAAATCATGTTCCAAGTGATCAATGCATTTATACTTTACAAACTAAAGCACTCATCATTCATGGCACTCCTCCTTTGTTCTGGTGGAATGGAGGAGAGTTCTAATGCATCTTGTCAGGTCCTCATTTTCTTTATTTCTTGGAACATGATCTTTGCTTTTCCATAAGAAATTGGATAAGTGGGCATTAAGTAGCAGCCACGTGGATTTTTTTTTTTTCCTCAGAAATAAAGATAACCACTTTTTTTTTTTTTTTGAGGCAGAGCACAGTCAACCATAGCCATCCCATTTGCTCAGAAAGTTTCTTCAATATTACTCTTTCACTTTATAAATTATGTAAAACTTGACTTAACAGTGGATGTCTAAATTAACAGAAATGCACTTTATCGAATTTGTCACGTGGGATGGAGAAAACAATCAGATGTTGGACTTGGTCTACCCTGTAAATAGTTCAAACCAACTGTATTTCTATGTCAATTCCTAACACTTAGAACAAGCTTAAAGAGGTTGCTGCTGTACTCTGCTTGCTGAAAACCACTTTCAGACTTACTCACAGGCAGGAATTCAGAACAGATGCCCATAGGAAGAGGCAAAATTTTGATTCCTAACTGGGATCCATGTAGAGCCTTATCCTTTTGGCTTTAGAGAAGTAACTTCAGAAAGTATTTGATGTAATAGTTGGCCCCAAACAAGCAATGCATTAATTTATGGCAGTTTATGTGTTATAATTTATAGAACTGTTACTCCCCAGTTTTTTAAAAACTAACCATAAAACTGCACTTTCTTTTGTTCATAATTCAGCAGCACACAATTTCCCTAAAAGTAAGGAGATGTCAGCGTGTTGTAGAAAAGGAGGAAGATCGATCCTGCTGTGAAAGGCAAACAAAACAGTATCATGGAAAATATGCAAAATACTAGACAGAAGAGCTGTGTCTTAATTATGGAATAAAGTATTTATCTTGAAAAAGAATTGCTATAGAAGGATATATATTAGGGAGTGTATAAGTAGGTGACATACCTTGAGAATCATGAGTTTGTATTATTTTGTTTGCAGTCTTATGGTTTCAAAGTTTGGTTTTGTTATATGTCACAGTGAAAATAAAACCCTTTCCAGTGTTGGTATAAAGCACAAATATATTGGAATTTCTGTTCTTCACTTGAAATGATCAGGTATCCTTCAGATCTGAGAGTACACTGTATAACAGATGAAGAGGAGAAAAAGCTCACAGTTACATTTAAAATAGCTCACAATACTACAAGTTGCCACAAAACTCATTAAAAAAAAATTTTTTTTTAATATATTATCCTTCCTGCATCCCTTCTTTTGTTCCTCCCTCTTAAGCTTTGTTCTCCTGTCATTACTGCTGAAATATTTAAGCTAAAGTTCACTTTTTTTCTGGATTTTATAAGGCTGGTAGAAAGAGCTTATGCCTTAAAAATAGTAATTCCCTTCTCTATACCATTTTACTAATGAAAGCTCTATGTTGACTGCATTATCATAGCTTTGGAGTTCATACTTCAAAAAGTAACGATAACATAGTAATACAAAATTTGATCCATTTGTAATTTGCCTTTTTGTTTCGTTTGCATGACATATTGACTTAGATAAATAACGTCATACTTCTTTCCTATTAAGTAAATTTATTTTCTTTTAATCATCTAATTATCACGATTTTTCTTAATATTCTTTCAGAATTATACACTACTGTCAAGAAAATCAGTTGGGCCCGTATTTTAGTCATCAGAGGACAGGAAACCTAAAATAACAGATACTGTAAAGCTGTGTAAAAGTCATGAGGCAGGGAGGTAATCATTCCCAAAATGTGTTACCTAGACACCAACAGTATCTTGTGAGAGAGAAAAACCCTTGTGGTAAGATTAAATATCAGGAAGAGAATCTTTGGATTCAGTATAGGTGAAATCAAAGATTTTCAAAGGAGAATGTAATTGGTAAATAACCCATATGAACTGTCTTTGTGTACAAAATGGATGTATAATTTGTCCAAAATGCTAAGAAAATGCATGGAGGCACTTAAAATTACTCTTTTTTTTTTAGGATAAAAACAGTTGCGCTGTTTGCAATGCTGAAACGGGCTAGCATTTCGTTTCATCATTGCCACAGGTACTGTCTTTCATAAATGTACATATATTTTTCAAATGAGATAGATTTCTGGGTGAGCTCAGCTATGTAGTGACTGTGTCTGCAAGAGACCCCTTATGTTCCCTTTGCAGTCAGAGAAGAGCTGTTCAGTGCACTCAGTATGGAGTTTAACGTGCAATCCTTCCTCAAGTAGACACCTATACTTGGTGAGATGGATAGTGTTCTAAATTTTATGGACTCTATTGACTAGGGGCTTGGTTCAGTTGCCTGAACAGTGACATCAAGTACTAGTTGAGATACCTGTGGGCATTTTGCCTAGCTTCTAGGCTGATCCAAGGCTTGCAGATTGTATCCTCTGCCACCATGCGGATGTCTCAGGGCGTATCTGATGGCACTGGTTTAACACTGATGGTCCTCTGCTGACGTCTGTTTTAGGCCACTAAAGCGAGATCTGGGTCTTCATTCACTGTAGTAGAAATCTAAATAGCTGACTGAGGTATACACGCCTGCTTTGTATCCATCTGCGGTTAGATGTGATAAAGGCAGTTTCTGTAATACTTTGCATGTATCAAGCTGATTTGTTCAGCAACAAAACAATACACACAAAATAGAGTCTCTTTGCTTATTTCAACCAGCTGAAGTCCTGCAAAGAAATAACCAAAATCTAGCCCACTGGAGATAAAATAGATTTTATGTAAATTTGAATAAAACTATGAACACCTGAACTATTAGGATACATACTTTTTGTTTATAAATGTGAATGCAATTAGCCTTGCTTTGAAACTTAAGTCATGTATGATGTGGGAATTACCATCCACGTTACAGTAAAGGTGCGCAGTGTCAGTCATACGTCAGCATTTCGTTGTTTGATGTTTGTGTGTGGAATTCTGGAGGCAAGAAATACTTCCTACATTGATTACCAAGCTAGATTTGCAATATCTAGTGTTTGAGAAGAGGTGGTAACTTAACAGGTGCAATTCCAGAAAGGACTTCTCTCCTGCTGGTGACTTGGAGAACCGCACCAGTGGTGGACAGATTGCAGATCCTCAATTCTGTTATGGTCCATCATATGCTGACCCTGCCGCACAGAGTGCCTTTGAGGATTAGAGGGGGATTTCTTTAATAGAAATGCAATAACTTTAGTTCACATGCATAATGAACAGAGTTTGGCATCTACAAAACAGTAATTCTGGTTTAGTGATAATCTTAGCATTAGGAATTCAGTATTCTGTTATTATTTCTATGTTATTGTATTCTTGGTATGTTTAGCTAATTCTAATTTCTAAATGGAAGTCTTGGACAGACAAATCAATACATTTATATTTATGTGCAATATGTTGTCAGATTGAAATTAGCTCTTTTTTTTCTTTTTGTAGGTCATTCTATTTTAGAAGAAATTAGAAAATCAGAGTTAGGCTAACCATTCTACAGATTTCAAGATGTGTTGATAGAGCTTAATAAATCCTAGTCAAAGTATAAACCAAGTAACATGTTTTATGAAGGAATGCATATCTTTTCTAACCTGCAGAATATTTGATAACATTCCAGTTAATGTCTAATAAAAACTCTCAGGGGTCCTAAAAGGCAGAAATATTTCAGATATTTAAATCTCACATTTCAATTTCAGTTTTATTTAGATAGATATTTTACTGAATTTTTTTTTCTTTTAGAAATATGAAATCAGTAAACACTTTTTCTGTCTGGAAGAGACAACTTAGAGGTAAAGGGCAGGAGATCTCAAGATGACTTAAAGTTCCCATGCTTAAATCATTCTGTGTATTGAGGAATTGAATATTATAAAGTATTTTTTCAGCAAACTGGAAGTTAATAATCTAATATTTAGAGGTTGAGGCTGCTCTCGGATGTATTTGCCATCATTGTAGGTTCAGTATAAATAACCCATATCAAGTAAGTTGTCTTTAAAAAATGCGTACATATATGTACATGAGAAATTACATCAGATCGCTTATTTCTTTTTCTGCGTATGAAATCATTGGCATGTTATTTACTAGTAGTGATAGCCAATGTCTAAGTATATTAATAATTTCCCACATCTTTTGATGCTATTACTGAAGTATGCTTCAAAATCTGGATGAAGATATAATTTTGAAAAGCATAAGGCGCTGTTCCGTGGACATTTAAATGTGTAAGTCTAATCACGTAGCACAGACTTTCAGAGCTCCCAGTTCAGAATATGGAATAAATATGTGACAGAAATAGTCCTAACCATTAATGAGACCTTGTTATTATGCTTTTGAAGATGCTTAGTACTGAGGGGAGGGTCAGTTTTAGGCATGACAAAAGTAGATGGTAGCTTAGAGTTTAAAAAAATGTTGGCCTTATGCAAGAGAGAAGATTTCTAGTCTAAAAGAAGTATCTGAAGTGCTATGCCTGGCTCAGAGGCAGCCACAGTATTTCACTTCCAAATCTGTTTAGTAGCTCTGAACAGTGGGATGAGCAAGCCCCTTGGCTCAGTCACGGGTAGAAGGACCTTGCTGCCTGGGTGTCCGGCCCTGTTTTACCCCGCTGCTTAGTGGAGAGACCCATAATAAAAGTGAAGAGTGGAGTGTGTTCAGGCTGGAGAGCTTGCTCAGGCTCAGCACCCGAAAACATATTGGAGAAGATGGTGTACAGGGAAACAACTCTACTGTGACCATGCACTGGAGTGTTACACTTGGTCTTGGGGTCTGAGGTAGCTCTAAGGGTAGTATTTCCTCGTGAGAAGTCTAGAAATGTTCTGGAGTATTGTCCTGGTTTCAGCTGGGATAGAGTTAACTGTCTTCCTAGTAGCTGGTACGGTGCTATGTTTTGAGTTCAGTATGTGACGAATGTTGGTAACACTGATGTTTTCAGTTGTTGCTCAGTAGTGTTTAGACTAGAGTCAAGGATTTTTCAGCTTCTCATCCCCAGAAAGCTGGAGGGGCACAAGAAGTTGGCACAGGACACAGTCAGGGCACCTGACCCAAACTGGCCAACGGTGTATTCCATACCATGGGATGTCCCATCTAGTATAGGAACTGGGAAGTGGAGGCAGGGAATTGCCGTTCGGGGACTGGCTGGGTGTCAGTCGGCGGGTGGTGAGCAATTGAACTGCGCATCATTTGTACATTCCAATCCTTTTATTAGTGTTATCATTATCATTATTAGTTTCTTCTTTTCTGTTCTATTAAACCGTTCTTATCTCAACCCACGAGTTTTACTTCTTTTCCCAATTTTCTGCCCCATCCCACTGGGTGGGGGGGGAGTGAGTGAGCAGCTGCGTGGTGCTTAGTTGCTGGCTGGGGTTGAACCACAACAAGTATAAATAGCGATACTGTATATGTAAAATCCTAATGTGTGGAGTATTGGATGAATTTTTTAAATAGTGATCAGATGACATTTATTTCTTGGGGGAAGGATGAGGAGCCAGTTACACTTTTATAACACCACTGAAGGAAAGACAAATAGAATGTAAATATGTCTCTGCAATGCAACAGAAGAAAAAAACCATTAAATATATTACAATTTTGAAATAGGGTAGGTTTCCATGTTTAATCTTTCACTGTCCAAAGCCAAAGTAACTTCCAAATTTTCCTTGAGTATTCTTAATTGCCCATTTAAATGTAAAGCTTTTTACTGTTGATCTTCATGAATATAAATCAACAGGAACAAGAAATGTTGGCTGCAGGTTCCAGCTCCTGTGGTTTTAATTCAGGGCAGTATCAGATTTCTTTTCCCCACCGTTGTCCTGAAGCCACAGTTTTAGGCAGCAAAAAAACCTTGATGGGATATTTTACTGGTCCATTACAAGGAATATTACAGAAGTTTGACGAGTAAGATCTTCATTTGGGTTTTGAAGATATTCAGCAGTTCATTCAAGGATTCACAATCCGTTCGCAAGTCAGTGTCAGTTTCTGTTGCTTACTTGTGATTCACAAATATCTGACACCATGTATGCATCCAGTGAATATATGGTCTCCAGATTTTGAGTATTTTATTCAAACACCATAGTGATTTAAATAATAAACCACTCTACAGCAATCATGACATCCTGAAATAACAATTTGTGCTAAATTAAGCAGAGAAAAGTGGCAACAGCTGACAAATGTCTCATTTATGAAGACTGGAGTTTTGTTGATCTTTCAGTGCTGATTTTCAGTTTGTTAGCCTTTCTTCAAAGTGTAGTTAGTATTTTTAAGATATGAGTGTGGTCAATTGTATCTCTTTCTGTCATGTTTAGTGGAAACATGTCTGTAGGACATTTTTCTGGTAATAACAAGCTAGCTAGCTAGCTAGTTAATTGTTCTAAGAACACTGTTTAATCTGATGAGATCCTTGTATATCTAATACAATATTAACATTTACCTGAGCTCTTCTGCAGTTCCTAATGTTAAAATATCAAGGACCTCTGGAGCAAACTCATTTTATAAATTCCATTTAGTTTTCAAAAAATGAACAAAATCCTAAATGAGTAATTTAGATTACAAAGAATTATTTTTTCTCTTCTGCCTATAAATTTGTTTCCTGAAGCCTGTATTATTTTAAAGGTAACACAGCTGATTTTTGTGAAATCATTTCACATTATTTTTCTCTTAATAGAACCATTTTTTTATTGAGACTAGATAGTAGTTGTAGATATCTCCAGAGAGAAATATGTTCCTACACTTACAGAATTAAGATAAAATGAATATTATAGAATTTTGTGCATCAAAATGCTGCACAAATTGCCATCTTTAAAAAGAATGCAGATGGCAAAGGAATAGCGGCCTAAAATTTTTGTGATTAATTTTGTATCCAAGAGCAATTCTATTTGCATTACCCAGTACTTACCATATTGTGGAAAGGTCTTTGTAAGATGTTTATAACCTAGTTGAAGGTATCTTTCTTATCTACTCTCCATAAAGAGATGCATTATCAAAAACATATGCTATGAAAGAGATGATTGCTTCTACACTGTCTTTCATCAGTGATCTCAACAAGAGAAAAGAAACACAGTACTGCATTAGATAAATTTTCAAATGTAAAGATTTAAGTCAGAGAGGATTGTTGTAAAGATACATAACTAACCTCCAACACAGTATAGATGATCAAGTTCCTATAGCAATTTTTTTTGTCAAGCTCAGAATACTAACTAGGGAAATAAATTTTAAGTACATCTGTAATTAAAGCTGTCTGCCCACTTTTCTGCCACATCTGCCCAGTTGAAGGAAGAAAGGAAGATATGGTAGAGCTTTGTGGGTTTACTTCAAAAATAAGTGATTTGTTTCCTTGACATAGACAAAGCTTCCCTGCTAGACTCCTTGCTGTCTTCCCCAAAGTCCTGTGATTTACAAATCGTGAGAAGAAGCAACATAGCATAAATGGATCTTGTATCCAGAACTGGTATACATGTCTAGAGGCAACTACACTTAATAAATGGAGGTTATCTTTTAAGTAGAAAAGGGAGAAGAAAAGGCAAGGGAAGAAAGTCAGAATGTTTGCTGCTGTAGCTCTGAAAACATGAATTTTCCATTACTGGTAAAAGGCCAAAGGCGTTGGACTGAATTGACAGTGCAGGGTGTCAGGACATGTGTGGGTTTGTCTTGGCATAGTCTCAGATTGCTATAATGATAACCAAGTGTCCAAGTGACTATTGCCTCACCTTTGTGTGAGTGGAAGCTCTGTGAACACCAGGAATGGTAAGCGTCTGTCAAACCTGGGGCAGCACTGCCTTGCAAGTAACAACCCTTGATGTCAGTTGAGGCTGGGGGAGGCAACGTTCAGACTTCAGCAGGGAACCAGTGAGAAGGAGGCAGAGTGTGATAAGAAAACATATAAATATAGCTCCAAGTATACCACAGGATAGAAAAGGAAGAAACTCCCACAACTGTGAACATCATACTCCTAGCATGGATCTCAGGTTGCTCACAACTTCTTGTAGTTTCGCCTCTTTCTGTTTAAGGGAGACTGTAACTATCAACCCTAGGAACAAGAGGAATATTGGATGAACAAACGTGTCAAATGAAATTAGTAGAAGCTAGAAGAGTTTGGTATAACTATTATTAATGGATCTTGTTGTATGTATTGGATAATTTGGACTATAACACTGTTTAAACATTAATTCAACTAACAGTAAATTCTTACTCTGTATATAGTGTCTTCCCTTTTGTCCGAAACAAGATTTTGAATATAATGCTATGTTCCATTTTTATGACTTTCAGCAAAGGGCAGGGGACAGTAATGTGGTAAACAGTCAGAGGGCAATCATCTGGGAGAAGCCAAATAAATCACTAAGAAAAGCTATCTGAAATGCCTAGAGAAATCAGAGGATTTCCTCCTCTTGTATAGCTGGGGCTGGTACATTCCGCTGGATTTGGGAGATAGTAGGCTCAGGAGGCTCCAGAATCAGGTTTCTAATCCTTTGCTAAGTGCTTTAATCCCTTTGATGTGCAAAATACCACTATGTCTACCATTGTTTCCTCCTCTGGGAGGTAAATGGTTATCCACCTAAGCCTCAGTCACTGCGGTGCTGAGGGTGGAACAAAAGCATCCGCTGCGCAAGGACGAGCTCCTCTGAACATTTCACATGACAGAAGATAACCCCAGAGGGAACTTTTAGGCAACCAGTTAAAATATCGAGAAAGTCTAAGCACTAACAGTGATGTACAGGGTTGGAAACACTAGGTGAGACGTGGCTTGAATTGCTTTCCACCCTGTTCTGTCCCTACCTTTTTAGTGGGATAGATTATCCACAGTTAGTGCTGTGTGCTGGGAGTTGCGTGGTGCAAGCCAGTGAAACCAGTCCATCTGGTTGTATTGCTGGGGGTTGTGATCATGTAGCTATCGGTCTGGTCCTCCCATTCACATACCTCTCTGGAATAAAGAAAATCTGTGATTGCCGGATGACTGTGAGGAGTTTGTTGATGCACATCAGAAGGGATACCTAAAATCTTAAAACTGTAATGATGTT
This sequence comes from Haliaeetus leucocephalus, assembly GCF_000737465.1. Taxonomy (NCBI): domain Eukaryota; kingdom Metazoa; phylum Chordata; class Aves; order Accipitriformes; family Accipitridae; genus Haliaeetus; species Haliaeetus leucocephalus. The sequence continues at coordinate 10,504,837 of NW_010973187.1, read as the reverse complement.
AAAGACAAGAAAATGTTCTTGTTTGTATTGTTGCAGTATCTACAGTGTGGAACAATGGAAACAAAAATACTTTTAAGAGGGGGCAATAAATATTCAGTTCCACTGAAATATGGGAAAATACTCAACATGGGTCTTATAGGAGCTGTGAAATGCTTACAAAATCCCCATGGCAATATTAAAATAACACTAGCTCTCTAACAGTAAAATCTTCAGAACAGCTTAAGTGTCTTGGCTGAATGAAATCTTTTAAGACAGAAAAGGCCTCTTTTTAAGCAGGACTCTGAATGAAAATATGTTTTCTATTTGTCACAAGCCTATGACTAAGCTGGTTTACCAGGCCAGATTGTCACCTTGAAAACTGAGGCAAGTGTCACCCAGCATCAGTGGTGACTTCAGGGCATGACTACAACACAGTAAGGGGTAATGCATTGAATCCCCTGAATAAGCAACTATCACAAGGTGCAGCGGTATACAACAGTATTACATCAAATCTGCAAATAGTATGGCAAAATACCTGACTGGTCCTAGTTCTAGGCATAATTCCCACGAAGCTCACTCAGATACCAGTTTGAAGGTTGCTCCATATAGAGTCAGCTGGTGTTTCTTTGTTGTCATGACACAGGTATGACCTTAATCACAAACCCTGCTGTTGTAGCCATCTGGAACGTTGTGCCATTTGACAACAGGTCGAAGTATTCATAATCATAGAATCATAGAATAGTTTGGGTTGGGAGGGACCTTTAAAGATCATCTAGTCCAACACCCCTGCAATGAGCAGGGACATCTTCAACTAGATCGGATTGCTCAGAGCCCCATTCAGCCTGACCTTGAATGTTTCCAGGAATGGGCCATCTACCACCTCTCTGGGCAACCTGTTGCAGTGTTTCACTACCCTCATCATAAAAAATTCTTCCTTATATCTACTCTAAACCTCTTTTAGTTTAAAACCATTACCCCTTGTCCTCTCGCAACAGGCTCTGCTAAAAAAGTTTGTCCCCATCTTTCTTATAAGCCCCCTTTAAGTACTGCAATAAGGTCTTCCTGGAGCCTTCTCTTCTCCAGGCTGAACAACCCCAACTCTCTCAGCCTGTCTTCATAGGAAAGGTGTTCCATTCCTCTGATCATTTTTGTGTCCCTCCTCTGGACCCACTCCAGCAGGTCCATGTCTTTCCTGTCCTGGGGACCCCAGAGCTGGACACAGTACTGCAGGGGGGATCTCACGAGAGCGGAGTAGAGGGGCAGAATCGCCTCCCTGGACCTGCTGGTTGCTCTTCTTTTGATGCAGCCCAGGACATGATTGGCTTTCTGGGCTGCAAGCTCACATTGCCGGCTCACTTCCAGCTTTTCATCTACCAGTACTCTCAAGTCCTTCTTGGCAGGGATGCTCTCAATCCCTTCATCCCCCAGCCTGTATGCATACTGGGGGTTGCCCTGACCCAGGTGCAGGACCTTGCACTTGGCCTTGTTGAACCTCATCAGGTTCACATGGGCCCACTTCTCGAGCTTATCCACATCCCTCTGGATGGCTTCGCATCCCTCAGGCACGTCAGCCACATCACTCAGCTTGGTGTCATCTGCAAACTTGCCAAGGGTGCACTCGATCCCACTGTCTGTGTCATTGATGAAGATATTAAACAGTACCAGTCCCAATATGGACCCCTGAGGGACACCATTTCTCACTGATCTCCATCTAGACATTGAGCCATTGACCACTACTCTCTGGATGTGACCATCTGATCAGTTCCTCATCCGCCAAACAGTCCAACCATCAAATCCATATCTCTCCAATGTAGAGAAGGATGTTTTGGGGGACCATGTCAAAGACTTTACAGAAGTCCAGATAATGTAAGAACTCTTCTGTTGCTTCATAGATGCTATTGCTTGGTGTTAAATATTTTGCTGGCTGTAGAACTGCTTCCAGGTAGAGAGTCTGTATGAAGAGCAGAACTATTGATTCAGAATGGTCTTTCAAGCTTAACTCTGCAAACTATGAAGTGGGTTCACATTCACCAAGAAAAATGAAGCGACAGAGATGTAGAAAGATGCTGGCATCACTGATGAAAAGTTACTTTTTGGGTGTAATTGTTCAGCTTCAGACATCTTTTTTTTCCTCTATTACTGAAAGGGAAACCATTAAGTAAACACTAGCAAGACTTCTTAGACTCATTAGGTTTCTCTTAACATTTCTCAATTCTTTCTAAAGCATTCGTACATTAAAGATACTGCATTGATTTGTGCATGCAGCCAAAATTTTATTGAGAGGAGACATTAGATGGCCACAGTGTTTATATGAGCTGTCAGTTGTGTATTACAAAGTTTTATGATGTGGTGTTTACACACTCAGATCCTACTGGCAGAGACAGATTTACATGCTGCAGCTCTTTCCTTCCCTTTTTAAGGCTTACCAAAGGTAGTAACAGGCAGGTTTCAAGGACTACTGTCAGAGACACTCACAGTCCTTTATTCTCTTACTATTGCTGTATTTCTTGTGTGTGTATGTATGTATGTCTTTATCTTAACCTTAGTAATAAAGAAAAGAATAGTCTTGCTGAATCTGAAACTTTGTCATTTTCTGGTTAAGCCTTGTCCAATATCAATATGAGGAAAACTGTGAGGGAAAAATGATGTATTTTTTCCAAATATATTTATCTCTAAAGGTGAGGAGTACATTCAGTACTTGTTACCTGGGTTTGCAGTGCAGAGTGTTGATAGGTTCTGTGACCAAAGTGACATGCCCCGTTTGGATTGCATCCTGGGCATCGCAGGATTAAGGGTGGTGTATTTCAGGTGCATCCTCTCTCACATACCCCTGCCCCGTCACATGAAATCAGAGCTCTCTCGAGTATTTGAAGCACTGATCTACAGGATATTAAGACTACTTGACTCTAGGCACTCTTCCTAACAGAGGAAGATTCGGAGTATGAAAAGTAAGCTCGTCCTCTGTGTAATGCTGTAGTCACTAATATCCTTCCTTTTACTTCAAAAGGAAGTGGGAAAACGAACTTCCTAGCTGTCAAAATGAGGCTAATAATACGTATCACCTCTGGAAAAAAATGATCTGGGGAAAGTGGATAGTCCTTCAGTTTAAGATGAAGAATAACGAGAGCAAGAAGATAAATTGCTTTATGCAAATCTAAGAGTGCCTCTCAACCCTCCCCAGAGACATTTTTCAAACTCCTTTCCCCACCAGACAACATCACTAAGTAACAGAGTAGCTGTGGGTAAGGTGGATGTCATGGTAACAGCACCAGGTGAGTAAGTGCTTCTGTATTTTTTAATGAACATTTTACTTGAATCTAGATCACTGACTCTCTGTGAGAGGAGTTTAGCTCAGGATTTTCACTTGGGTCCTTCAGAGCTGTAGGTAATATGTACACCAATTTGACCAATAATGGCAAGAGTGGTGTGAGTAATTGTCTGACGTGCTATCTCTGTCTCTGTGTTTTTATTTTAGGTTTACACTTGTGGTTTAGATTGCTCAGGAAGCACGTTTTGTTAGATGATAGTAAGAATGACACTGTATCCTGTCCTGACAGATGCTTTATAACCATCCTGCAGATCTTAGTACAGGAGACAAGCATAGTGTAGCATTAACTTTTGTTTTTAATGCATGGACAAATGAGGTTAGTGTTCTAGCAGACACTGGAGCCTTTCAGGACAGAGCTCTGGGAAGATTTTAGGGCACTGTTCACTGGAGGCAAAAGGCACTGTGATATTCAGCAGGTTTTTGTTTGGCTCAGGGTGCTGCCTGAGCAGCACAATAAAGTCCTGTGGTACAGAGGATGCACATATTTGCATGCACATGACCTGCTTTCCTTTGATTTGTCTTTCTCTCTCTCCTGTTTGATTCTGCAAGCGTGAGGAAATTTTTTAGCAAGATGCACAAGCATCTGTTTAGCTATGCAGCTTTTTTCCTCTTAGTTAGCATCTCTGAGATTCTGTAATTACACTTCTGAGTAAAACATGCTGTCATGATAACTTATGCCTGGAGTGCACTATTTAAAGTGGTAGGCCCCATTCTTCTCAGATTTATACACAGAGCAGAGGTAGTGCCTGATGGAAGATAGTAAATTAGAGCAAATTTGATCTTGCTCTGAGAGAAACAGTTGAAGTTCATCAACTCAGCATAAAACTGACCAACTTCTGAAAACAATGTAAACGATTCCTGCATATGATACAATATGGAGACTGCAAGTTTCCATGCTTTTTCTGGTAGATTTGCACTTACTTTTAGGCCAACGAGTCTTTTGTTCAGGTTGTGCTACTGACCTTTAAACTGCTATATTAGCAATAGGGAGGAATAAAGGATTGGCAGGTGCTGCAGTGCCGATATGAATTACTCAGCTATAGCAGCTTGAGAGCGAGATTGATGATCCTGTGAGCATTTTAAAGAGCATAACCCAGAAGATTAATCTAGTGAAATATATTCCAGAGAAACACAATTGCTGAGAGAAAGTTAATCTAGTAAAGAATGCCTTGTAGTGTCTTTATGGCTTTCTTGGAAAAGTTGTCTAGAAAAGATAATTAGTACCCTAAGAAAGGGATACTTTTTACTTTTTTTTTTATTGTGGAAAATTCTGCAACTTTGCTTCAGACATTTCATGCAGGATATTTTCCCTCCAGCTCTAATGTGAAATGCTCAGGCATCCTATTCCCAAACAAGCAGGCTGTGTGCAGAATCATATGGATTTCACTGATAGCTCAGCAAACAGACATCTCATAGGATGAGCCTTTGACTCATCAGTATGAGGTTCACTAAATAAACTCTAAAATCCACGTGAAACCACAGCCCAAATCTCTCAGCTTTACATGAGTTCACAATGGATTTTGCAGTATGGTAACATTCTGACTTGAAACAGGATGGTGACCCAGATTACTAAAGTTAGCCTTTCGTTAGTTAAGGAATTTTCATGTCTCTCTTTTAAAAATTCAGCTGCATTCAGGTTTTGCTGTTAAATCCTCTACAGGAGGTAGTTTCTTACTGCTTTGAGTTTCATAAGAAAAACTGAATGTTTCTAAATGGTTTTATATTAAGGGCTGAAAAGGAAAAACACTAGAAGTGCTAGAACTTAGAGAAGACTTCTTTCACTCCCCCTCCAACCTGTTTTTCCCCTTAGCTTTATGCTGCAGATACCTCAATATTGGTCTGTTTGAATGAAAGAAGAGCTTTCCCCCTTGGGACAAACCTGATTATCTGGTTTGCTGAATACTTACCAGGCTGATTCAAGGGTGAATAAATTGATCTCCACTGGACTGAAATGGTCTTGAGTTGGGCAATTGATGTAACCCATAAAGTAGCTAATGTGAAAAATATCCACAAGAGTGGAAAGATGCTACAGCTTTAACAGGTAAGAATTAAAATTTATCATATTTTCACACAAAGGGATGTAAGTGAGAGTGGCCATGGAAGCAACTTCTTTGCTGGTGAAAGTCTGCTACAGGAGAAAACTGGGAAGAATTACAGGTGTGTGCTGCCTTGAATCATTGTCCTGGTGTCAGCTGGGATAGAGTTAATTGTCTTCCTAGCACCTGGTACAGTGCTGTGTTTTTGAGTTCGGTATGAGAAGAATGTTGATAACACACTGATGTTTTCAGTTGTTGCTAAGTAGTGTTTATACTAAGTCAAGGATTTTTCAGCTTCTCATGCCCAGCCAGCGAGAAAGCTGGAGGGGCACAAGAAGTTGGAACAGGACACAGCCAGGGCACCTGACCCAAACTGGACAAAGGGGTATTCCATACCATGGGATGTCATGCCCAGTATTTAAACTGGAGGGAGTGGGGGTGGGGGCGATTGCTGCTCGGGGTCTAACGGGGCGTTGATCGGTGGATGGTGACCAATTGCATTGTGCATCACTTGCATGTTCCAATCCTTTTATTACTACTGTTGTCATTTTATTAGTGTTACCGTTATCATTATTAGTTTCTTCTTTTCTGTTCCATTAAACCATTCTTACCTCAACCGACGAGTTTTACTTTTCCCAATTCTCTCCCCATCCCACTGGGTGGTGGTGGGGAAATGAATGAGCGGCTGCGTGGTGCTTAGTTGCTGGCTGGGGTTAAACCACAACAATCATGTACATTGTTCAGTTGTACTTAACTGAACAGAAGTTTTGTTTATTTCCTTGTGACTCTTATGACAACAGTATGAAGTGAGTGGACTTACTCTACTGTATACTCCTCAATGAATGGCATTGGCAGATGCGTTTTAAATAAAATTGGGAAGGAAAAGAAGTGCTTCTGTCAGTCTAAGTTGTAACATCCTGAGTATTATTTCTATTGGTTAATAAGGTTTTCAAATACTCCTTCATGACTCTCTGTGAACCACCTCACCTGGCTGTTCATATTTCTTATTTTATGCAACAAAAATTTGATACAACTGCACTTTCCTAGAATCTTGATAATATAGAAAGCAAATCTTGTTTCTCATTACCTTAGATATAAAATTAAGGAGCAATATAAAGAATGTATAATTAACTTGTATCAGGATGCCAGTCTAGATATTTATATATTCACGTTACAAATACATAATTGAAGGCAAATACAGCCTAACTGCTCTTGTGATTAGCTTATCCCCCAAAATAATAAAAATAGAGTACTATTGTGTAGAAAAAAGATTAATTGTGTATGGTTTTATTTTGTTATTCCCTGTGTAGGAATTTGTCTGGAAATACCCACAATGGTAATATAGTCAGTATTTGTAAACTTTCAGTTGGCTAAACTGCAGGAAGGAGAAATTACTTTATATCATTAATTTAATTGAAAAATATTCAGGCAGCAATTCTAGTACAAAACCAGGGTAAGAATCTGCTAGTGAAAAGTCTCAGTTGCCATCTAGGAGAGATTAATAGCTGCACACCGCTAATTACCGAACTGTAGATTTCATTGTGAAGGTTACCACTCCTTGACTGAAACTTAAAATTTGGCTTGTAGCATTTATTTCAGTGTGTGGTTTCTGAGTAACTATGCTATAAGCTGTAGTTATCACTTATACATTCTCATCAAGAAAAAGTTGTTGCCCGTCCTTGGTAAAGATGAAAATATTTCATGCCCTGAGCTATGGTATAGTGGTATGTCATGTACATGAAAACCACACAATGGCTTTTACATGCTTCCAACAACAGTGCGTCATTTAAGCACACGGTGACATGTGAGATAAAACTGTAATTCAGTTTCACCCACCACAGATTTTTTTCTGAATACAACTTAAAATGTAGAGGATTTGGTTTTTAGTTTGCTGATTTTGAATGCACTAACGCATTCACATTTTATATAATTTGCTGTGTGATAGTGTTGACTTTATGTAAAATGTGGGATGGAATTGCTTATGCAAGTGATGTTTCTACATATAAATTATGGAAGATGATTTGCATTCAGAAAGGAGTTTATCAATATTAAATTGTTAGATCATTAGTGAGTAAATCAAATACAATTTTTTTTAACTTTCATTATGAATTTTGAGATTGTTCTTCTCAAACTATAAAATGTTATTTCCCACTCGATTTCAAATAGTGAGATACAGAAGTCCCCATACAAAGGGATTTTTTTGTATATTCAACTGTTCTTCCACCAGTGTATCAACACTAAAAATAAAATTAGGATTAAAGAAGAAAACTTGCTAGGATTTTTTTCTATTTTAAAATGTTTGGTATACTTCTGCACATTATTATCCAATAACTGCTTCTACATATGGATATTATAACTTTCTCAGTTTTCAAAATACATTAATGGAAAGGAACATGGAAGATATTTCCAAAATAATCAATGGTAGGTATAGGATCATCTAGATTACAGGATTTACGTGTTGATATCAATACTCATACACTAGTTAAAACTTGTGTTATAGCATGTATTGGCACTTTTCAGATTTGAATTTCCTGGTAGTGTTTTTGCTTCCCTTTTGATTGCTCTTTGCTCCTACATCTATGTCTGTGTGTACATATTAATTATCTCTGCAGCCAGAGGGGAAAAGCTGTAGATGTCATAATGGAGAGCTGAATGAAAATTTTGGCCTGGTATACAAATGTATCCTTGAGTTGCTAAGGAAAATGATAAAAGAAAATATAAGGTCTGTTGTAATTTTATTATATAAATCAATTAAGTATTTTGGCCTGAAAACCTATACTGCCTTCTGGTTACTGTGTCTCAAAAATGTGAAATAACAGGAAACGAAACCTTTGGCGATTGTTAGGGGCTGCCAAATCTAGAATCCAATAGAAATGAGACTGACACAGCTCCCTGTCCCCCGGTCCAGTCAGCAGTGAGGCTCAACATCTGTTCCTAATAGGTACATACACAAACACATATATGCAACACACAGAAAAACAGAAACAGCTAGACACACAGATCACCTCTGACAGAAAGGGCAGCACTCACACAAACACAAATGGCACCAATGGCCTCATCCTGTTCCCCTCTCCAGCTGATCAGAATGGAGGTCTGTTAGTGGGCAATATATACATATATATGATATAGATCAATCCGGTCACCAAAGCCTAAAACAAACTGGAAAGAATGGCTCTGTTTAGCTAGGTGATAGACAAAACTTTCTACTTGTACTAGTCATACAGTTCAAGACTACGGAAAATTTGATAAAATAGTAAAGTGAAAATCTAAAATAAATTAGAAGAAATACACTTTCTAGAAAAGATTAATCCATGGAGCTTTTCTTCTACACGTTCTGAGATTAGATTTCATATGTTAAAGTGGGTACCATTAAAACAACTACAGTCTACTAAAATAAACAGTAGTAGTAAATTCACATTGTTCTCATTGTAGTGTTGGGAGAATATCCTCCTGTGGAGATGCTGTCCCATAACTGTTCAGTATTTTCCTCTACATTTCCTTTAGAACGGTTTTGGGAAAAAGATATGTTTTCTGTAGGAAAACCCAGTTCTGTCAAACTTAAAATGTCAGTTTGACTGAAACTTCAGACAGGCAAGAAGGTCAAGAGAAATCATTAGGTTTTCTTGCAGATAGTCTCTGGTGTGAGAGAGTGTGGTCAGGTAAGGTAACAATGTTTCATTTGGAGTGTTAGCAGTAAAAAGGTACCACGAAGATGGATAATAAAAAATATTTATATTTCACAATAAATTTAAAAGTCTTGTCATTTCCTTTCAAATTTGCTCGAAGACAAATTCCCCAATGAGATATTTTTTTCTGGTGTTTTTTTGATCAGTACTAATTCACTTCACACTTTGGAAGTGGTCACTGTTGCATGCTGAATAGCAAGATAGGGTGAGCACACCTGCTTCTTTTGTAGAAAATGATGTACTCCTCATATCAAAATTGAAATCCAATTTCATTTTATGCCTGTGTATACATTGGAAGAGTCTTAGGAGTCATTTTAAAATATAAGTTTATACACTGCTCATCAATTGAGCGAACTAAATTTACTGAGGGATAAGGAAATGTTAACAAGGTTCATAAGATAATGAGATATTTAGCATATGTTAAGCAATTTTCATTGCAGACACTTTTGAATTCTTTTCTTTGATCATCAATTTTTAAAAATAATATTGCTTAAAAGACACTTTGAATTGCTGCCACTTACAGATATGTCTTTTTCTGGAATTGCAGATTAATGTAGATAACCAGCATTTGTCTTGAGTAAAGGACAATACGTTTCTGTATTTGTTAAACATAAATGTTACAGCAATGAATTAAAAATCTCTGTTTTCTCACACTAGTTCCCTTCCAATAATAATTACAATTCTGCTAGTCAGAGATGAGGGAAGAATGGTGACTGCAGTGCTTCACCAGCATGTGAAATACTTCTCAAGATTTGTCCAGCTCAAATTAATTTATATTTTTTGCAGTTTAAAAAAAAATAATCCCAAACTTTCCAATTCTGCAGTGTTGATAAGAGAAAATGAATTCTTGGCAGAATTATCATTGAGTTCACTGTATTAAATATGTTGTTAGAGTAAAAAACATAAGAAATTGACCTTTTTTAGCACCTACAGCTAGAGGGAAGTTCAAACCAACCTTTGCTTACTCTGTAAGTCTTACTCACTTGTGGGTTCCTCTTTTAGTTTCTGAAAAGAAACTGGTACAAAAAGGGTGTAGGGAATAATGCAATGCACAAAATGAAATGATGCTCTTGTTCCTTTGCAAGTTCTTTGGTTTGTTTATAAAACATAAGCTTGAAAACTAATAAAAATCCTATAGGGACAAGGGATTAAGATGGGCAATATATTTCTACAGGTTCTTAATGAAGCATAATGTCTGTATTACTGCAAGCTCTCCAGGACTGGGACTTTGTTTTTCTTACCGTTTTGTTAATTGTTTTAGTTTATCTTCTGTTTGCTCTATGTATATTACCCATGCACATATATTTCCAGACAGAAGACTAGATAGAAATGGATTTTAACTCAGAGAAGGTTTATTGCAAATACATGCAAACCAAATCCAAAAGATTCAGAGTGAAGACTGAAGACTGTAGCTGAAAAAAACCCTAACTTAAAAATGGAGTGTGCAAATGCTTTGTTAAATTACATGTACAAACTGATGCTGCTCTTGTTGGTTTGTGCATTAACTATATCATTATAGTTGATATGTGAGAGTATCTCTGGTCCAGGATTTTATTAAAGAGATTTTGTGTGGTTATGTATATGAATAGTATATTATAGTCTGCATATACACACACATACACACAGACACACATATGCTGTTTGTGTTTGAATGTCTTAAAAATCAATCCTTGCTTTGACCTGTAGTAAAAATACTAAATATGCTTATTTTACCACTGAATCTCTAACCCAGTCATATTAGTTGCCTCAATCTTGTGTTTGGGTAAGGAAGCAGGTGGGAAAACTTGTAAGCAGGATCAGACCAAGGTAGCCCCTCACGGATTCATTAGTGCAGCCTAAGCCGCCTTACAAAATCAAAGTACACAGATAAAAAATCGGCATGCAATTTATTTAAAAGTGGGTGTTACTGCGTACCCTGATATTGCAGATCAGAACTGGAGTCCAGGGTACTAACTGCGTTCTTGACTCATAACTCCTGCCTGAAAATGCCAGCGGATAACGTCAGTAGTAATTACGGATTAGATCTTTGGTCCTGGAGATTATTGTGGAGACATCACTAAACTAGAGGAGTTTTTAGAGTAACAGTAGTAGAACAGATTTCAGTCCTTTTAGGTACCAAGAATTATTATCTGCAAACATTTATGTGAAAGATACATTTCCTAACCTCCCCAATTTTACTGTCTTTGATAAAATTTTATTGTTCAGGACAATATTAACAATGACTTATTCAAGACTGTGCTAGTATCTGTCCTTATCAAGAACAGAAATTGCCCTTCAATACATTAATTGTGGGGGAAAAACCCCACTTATTGGTGTTTCTGTGACCTTCTAACAATTCTAAATTCGAATTTTCAGAAATGTAGTTTATTTTTAAGCACTTTAAAGCCACAGAGCTCAAAATTTCAGAGTATAATGAATATGCTTAGAATAAGCATTCTCAGGAAAAAAAAATGAAGCAGAGTGCTAGTTCAGCTTTTTTAAAGTATATGTTTTGGCAGACACTTGCCTTTTATTTTTGCATATCACTATTTTTATTCAGTATCACCTTTCAGGGAGGCTGGAGAAATATACTTTGTGCTAGTAGTATATAGCAGAAGTACCATCTGGTTTATATAACCAGTATGCACATTTGTCCAATTGAATTTTAAATAATTCAATTAATGGATCTATTCATTGCTTATCTATTGTAGGTCTTAATATGATTAATTTCTTTTTTTTCCCCTTAAATATAAAAAATTAAAATTACAGGATGATGTTTTAGATATATAAACTCAAGTTGTTTGTTTATAGTTTAAACAGGGATTTAGCCAACATATTTGTACTTCTCAAATTCACATGGAACATTATTCTGACAGAATTCTCAAAAGCATCCTTCTTTTTTCATGTTACTCAAAATGCAGATGCAGATGGGATAGTTTTTTCAGGAATTTTTATTCATATTTGTTTATGGAAAGGTATGAGCTAAAAATAATACCATTCTGTGGTTTTGTTTTTTTTTTTAAAGAATATTTTCAATTGATGCTTTACTAAGTTTATAGTTTTGGTGAGAAACTATAATCAGCTGGAGGAATCACATACCATGTTGACCACAGTGAACATTTACTGGTCTTCCCTTACCCCAGTGCTATTGTTAAACAGAGACAAAAAAAAACCATCAACACCCACCCACCCCACCCCCATTTTACTCATTCATGGGAAAAAAACCCAAATAAACCAAAATTTTTCAATTCTGGAGGGACAGACAAATATCCATCTACTTCTCTGCAAATTGCTCCCTTGTAGAATTTCAGACAAATGCATCTGTAGACTATCCATCTTTAGATAATCTCAAATAATTCTTTTTTACCTTCTTTAATCTTCAAATCAAGAGGATTCTTAAAACTCTTTTCTGAAAAGCAAAGGCGTTAATTTAGATGTTGAATTTCCATGTGTTATTTGCGGACTACAATGTAAATATTTATGTAAAGGCTTTTCCTACGTAATTCTCCGTTTATTTAATAGATGCTGAAGGTATATTTTGTTAAAAAGGCCAAGCTGTAATAAAACCAAGTTATTAACATAAACAACTTTGTTTTGTAATGAATGGTTAAGGTTGGCTCCTCTTGTATTCACGAAGATGATAATTTTTACTTTCCCAATAAAAGACCCTAGTAGTTGCTAGTAGCTGATGACTGTTTTAGCTATGGTGACAAATGAAGAAGAAAAAAGGAAAAAAAAAAAGAAAAAGGAAACTTATAATTTATTACTTTCTTATAGATTACATGTAGACAGAGACGTTCAAGGTTTTGGATTTGGAGAAGATAGAGCAAAGCTGAAAAATAAATAAGAAAAGGAATATCTGAGCACCTGAGAGGGAACTGCAGTAGTTTAGGCTCCACCTTGAGCTAGTGTAGGCTTAGGAGGAGCTTTGCTTACTAAAGCAGTTTTCTTAAGTGAGAAATGTCTCAAGAAAATATTTCACCCATGAATGAATAGGTGAACCCCTTAAAAAAAGTGGTATTTATAATAGAAATTCTGAGAGAGAGATACAGTTATGCCAGCAGGAGTTAACGCTGTAGAAAATACAATTAGTTACAAACAATGAAATGTAAAAGAAAAAGTAGTAGTACAGGTTATTTTCTTGTCCAAAATGATGTACTAGTTCTACTGATCCTCACTAAGTGCCTGTGATAATTTGTCTTAGTCTCACATTACAAGAATTACGTAATTATACAGTTTTTCAGTATTATTTACATTAAGGCATTTGCAGGAAGTCTTTGAATATTTATCATCACAATCAAAGTCTAATTGATGTATATTTGAAAACCTTGATTGTCTTTAGAGAGTGAAACTAAATGCAGCTCTCTAAGCAACTGGCATCATGTTGCTAACATCATCTCTTGTTTCAATTATGTTCCCCACAATTATTTTCCCTTATTAGATATATCTGTATAAACTTTGCGTATCTGTATAAACTTTACCATACGTATAATAGCTTTAATTCTAGCACATAATATATTTAAATGTACCTTGTTAGTGGCAATAACTAGATAGCTAAGATTTTATCAATGTTTTCTTTGCATGTTTACATACAAGTCTCGTGGGTTCTCTATTCTCTTTGCATTCCTCCTTGTCCCCCCACCCCCTCAAAGTTTTCCATACACAGAATTCTATTTGTGTTTGAACACTGTTAACTTATTTTTGTTAATTGGTGTTCTGTCAGCATGTATCTTGCTCAATTGCTTTTTTTTCTCTTCATTCCTCTTGTCTAATCAGGGAGCTAAGGTAAACTGAGCCGCTTGTTCTGCACGTAGCTGATTCTTCCCCTTAATCATCATGGCTGGTTTGAACAAACAAGCAGAACTAATCTTGCTTTACACAATGTATGTAACTCTCCTTCGCCTTATTAAAATGTCTGTTTTTTGGGGGTTTTGTGGTTTTTTTTTGTGCTCAGAAAAGCACAAAGATGTATTAGCAGAGCACTTGCTAGTTATGAACTCAGCCAGTGCCTTGGATTACAGGAAATGTGCCCAAGATCATGCAGAAGTTAATGAGAATTATATCTCCCAGGAAGCAAAATCCATGGCATTGCCATTCTGCTTTGGGCACTTGGCCATTATGAAAATCTGGTTACAACAGATACCTACGCATAAAATGTCTGTTTTCCAGAAACAACATGAAAGAAATTTATTTTGGAGGCAAAAATGCCTGAAAGCAAATTATGAGGTTGGCAATCTTTAAAAGGGACATGTGATACGAAATAGTCCATGGCAGGAGGAGCCTGACTTTCAAACACCCACTCTACAGTCGGACTTGGATATTTTTTGCAGAGAACTCTGACTTTAATGAGAAAACATGTATGGTAGACCTGTCTGTACATACAAGATGCAGTGTGTAGAGACAAGAAGGTATTGGGATTGGCATCTGTACCCAACCAGACATGTATTTATAATGTGGCAGGAATAAAAAAATGTTGCAGGTACTTGGTGAATTTCTGATGATGCTTGGATTTATATTGATAACTGATTCAAAGGACCAAATACTCAATTTAAGAGTTCAAACTGAAATAAAGAAATAAGGGAAGAAACAAATGTAAAAGAAGTTCAGATCTGGTAAAACAGAACAGTAAACCTGAAAAATAAGCCATGAAGAAAATTGTCTTAGAACTGTGGCTATACTTGTGAAAGTGGAGAAAATCATGACTTTGAGAATTATGTGGTCCTTCCTGAATAAAGTTCTGCAGGTGAAGGTGGATATGCCCCTCCTTAGCTCTTTCTAGGGTCTATCCTGTGGTATTTAAGATTAAAATTGTGAAGCATACAGTTGGTTGTTCAGGGGAGTTAAAATCTTGGCAAACTAGGTTCTTGGAACCTTTCCATTTGAATGTAATTATTTAAGGATCTCATAAGGGATATCGTTAGAAATTAAACAGCACATTGTTCATAATTGCCTGGACAAAAGAATGTTAAATACTTACAAAATACCCTGCAAATTTGCAGATGCTGCCTCATGGTCCAAGATACATATCTGATAGAAGCTTTCATCAGTGAAATTCAACCTTCGTGCAACACAATTGGAAGCACATTTAATCTCAGCTTCAATATTTGTTTTACTCTTGCTCCTTTAACGTTCTTTGTCTTTGATAGCTTTTATATACGGTTTTCTAACCATACTGTTGTACGTCTTACTTTCAACACTACGTGCTATATATGAAGTGTAACTTCTCGCCCTAACTAGTCACTTTGCAGCTTACCATACCCTTTTTCCTTTGTCCTTAAATCCTGTCATCTGAAGGTGAAGAAGTATTAAGAATCAGTATTGTGTTGCACATGTTACTGCACAAACAGCTGTTTGCATCAGAAGCACTTGTCATGAGTGTCTATCCATCAGATTGCTGAGAGGAAGGTCTGGCAAGTGTATGTTGGGGGGGAATAAACTGTAATTAATATCTGCTCGTGACAAATTCATACTATTTCCCTACATTTGTAAGCTTCCAAGATCAAAGGTGAAACACAGCAATAAATGCTCATGAGTCAGGACCATTATGCAAGTTGCAAATTTTCTGGCATGCCCTTCAAATGGTCTCTTTACCTCCATCTATCTGAGCTTTTCTCTTCAATTTCTTTCCTTCTCCTCCCATCTTTCATTCATGTTTCTTTCCCCTCCTGAGTTTCCTTCTATTCTTCCTTGCTCATTTTATATTTCAGGATTGACAGAAACAGAGCCAAGTTACACCTTCTTAGAGGAAAGCTATTGTGGCTAATCTAACATGTAAATTTAGTTTGATATGTAAAATTCAGTGAAGAAATTATACAGCCTGGCAGAGTGGAAAAAAAGGCTTCATAAAAAATGTAATTAAACAAATCACGGCATTGAGACCTTCACACTTCACCTCATTTTCCCTCTGATTTGATTATTATTCTGTGAGGATATTTTCTGTGGTATTACTCGCTGTTAAGTGTCCCATTTTAGAAATGTCAAAACACTAAGTGATTGCCTCAAGGAAAATATTCTTCTACTCTCTAGCTTCCCATTTTATGACATAATGGAAGTAAATTATTGAATATACATGCATTTCTCGGTTTTGTCATCTTGAATTTATGTGGTTTGTTGAAACAAAAACTTTAGCTTTTGGGGGTAAAAATAACACATTTATACACTGCATGTAGACTTCTTTATAAAGTAAAATTAAAATTATTCTAAAATAAGAAATACTGAATCAGTTTTACAAAAGTCGATTGTTTGATTTCTGGGTACTTGGTGCAGTTGAAATGGTTTCTTTTTTTTATCCAATGCTAGTTGACTTTAAATAAAATATAAAACAAAGCCCCAAATTATTTCTAGAAGGAGTAATTGAAGACTGTTTTAAAAAACTCAACCAAATATGCCAAATGATCATTTTGGCAAGCTATTCCAGATGTTTTCTACTTCCAGAAAATAGAATAATGATGTATTACTAATTAGTGTCTTTTACTACTGTCTTGACACCCTTTGGTGGAAGACTAATGAAACTTTCCAAAAGAAGTCCGTTTTTCTCTTCTGTCTTATGCTGTACCCCTGAAGACTTTGGTTCAAGACATCTTTCTATCATTTTGCCTCATTCAAAGTTTGGATTCAAACCAATATCTCCCATCTTCCTGGAGTTCATTTTGAAGTACCTTACATAGTGTGAGGACTGTGTTGGTGGTTTTCTGGCAGAAAAGTTAAAGTATGTGTTCCGTGCCTTATGGTATGTTGTAGCATGAGAACATGTAGAGGTGTTCAAGACTGCAGAGCTTACTGGGACGGTGTTGAAGGATGGTGTAGGTTGGAGATAGCCAGAGGCAGTGAAGCCTTATTCAGTTGCCTGTCTTGAACAGTACATGCTGTGGTCAGTCCCCTGATGCACACCTGGCTGTTGCCAAATATGCAGCAAGAGAATACAGATTATTAACCATTGTAGTTCAGAGCTTGTGCTCGCTCCTTCTCACCATATTATTTCACTGGTTGGACATATACTCTGTCTCTCCTTTTGGAGTGTTCTGCTTGTATACAAAGTACTTGAATATTCATTGGAACTGCTAACTCCTGCCTTCTCTAAGCTAGAGAGTCATTCTCTAGTCCCATGAATACATAAGTAGAACAGCTTCAAACAGGATGAATTAATAAATCAGTGTTTCATCTGTTAGGGTTGTGCTCTCAATAATGCCATTGCAAATGAAAATATTTCCATTGAATCTGGGAGCTGTAAAAGAGTGGTAAAGGTACAAGAGGAGACCCAGGCTCCACGATCGTACGTTCAGTCGTGTTAGTTGAGCAGATGGTGTTTAGGGAGGCGTAGAGAAGACAAAAGGCTCCAGGGAAATTGAATTAAAAACTCTTAAGCCAAGGAAAAAAAAAATAAAAATTGACACTAATTTTGTTTTTGTTTTAAGTGAGAAGAAGGTAAAGGTTCAGAAGAAGGAAAAAAGAATGCAAAAAAGACCAAAAAAGAGCTAAGGAAGGTATCATATATGAGTATGTTCACTGTAAATGAGAAAAATATAGCAGGTAAGGAATGTAGAAACTGCAGAGGAAGACCGATGGAAGGGCAAAGACAAGTAAAAAAAAGAAAGAGAGAAAGTATCTAGCCAAAGAGTTTCTTTTTTCCCCCTCATTCTATTCCACGTGGTGAGGCACTCTGCACTTTAATCATCTTAGGCACAGCAGATGTAGGTTCCTGGCATTGCACAGCATCAGGCCGTGATCGCTGGCTGTTTTTATTAGTAAGGTATGCACATGTGTATCCACAAAGGAATCCCTTCAAGGCCTAAATTTTAATTGTTTGGATTTTTTTTGCAAATAAAACAACAAACTGTCACCAAATTTTTGTAGATACCATATTCCCCCTAAGCAATCAAGGTGATGAACCATTCAGAATTAACAGCGTGAGAGCCTGAATTGCCATTTTGTGAGTAAATTCTCATTTTAGTTTTCAAGACATTTTAGATCAGCAAGTGCTGATCCCTTAGGGGAAGAAAAATTATGGGCAAATGCATAAAATCCCAAAGCTGTCAAAGGTAATTTATTGAGTTTGTTGCTTCTCTTATATCAGATACAGGGATTCATAGACATTTTGTTGCACATATAATGACAACTTCCGAAACAAATATTATAATTTCCTTCCTTTCCAAAGAAGAATCAAAGGAAGTCTCAGTACCTCACTAGATCAGCACACTACATTTTTAATTGGCTGTCCACTGAAGGCAGTGAGAATATTTTTGTTAATTTAGAGACATTTCAAAGCCTACTGAAGTTAGTAGCTCATACTTCATAGAGCAGTGTGTTTCTTTTAACTTTGCAAATCAAGATGAGAAATTTGCACAAAAATTAAGAAAATGAGATTCAGTTTCATGAACATCCATATACTGTCTTCACTCAAATAGCTCTATGCCATCAAAGCTGATAGGATTACCCACGCAGCTAACGTATATAGGTGTGCTTTCAGTGGTGAAACAAGATAGAGCAATAAGTTTACTGTCTCTTGCTACGTTAATGTCTCAAACAGCATTCAGTTACTCCGAAGGTTTTCTTCTTGGTAATTGTCCTTACTCTCATGCTCTGTTCTACAGATTGCCTATGATGGATCTCTTTAAAGATGCCTAGCAAGAGGTTACAAAAATACTAATGACGTTTTTCAGCTCATAGTAAATCACTGTAATAAATATTTGCAGGTGGATGTTGCAATCATTACTTGTTCAAGCTTAATGAAGAGAGTTCAAAATGAAATTAATAACTTGAATTCTACTTTGAAATCACCTCTGTAAGTTTTCACAGTAAGTTGGAAAGGTTTATTTTTTTGTCTTGAAGATTGAAAAAAATCCCAATCTGAAAAAACCCATTTGGATTGGTGGAAATAAAACCAGCATTAAAATAACAAGTAGTTCATGTTTAACATGTAACAATCTGTTGCTGTGTGAAGATTGTGAGCCCTATTTTTTAGTAAGCCAGTTTATATAAACAAAGAATCTGTTACTTTTTAATTGTGCTGCAGTAAGAGTTTCGTGATTCCAGAATAGATAAGAAAATATAAACTATTTCCTGAGCTTCAGTTCTCTGATTTAGATCATTTTTTTAGAGTAAGAAAATATAAGAAAAAAACATGAAACCCATATGAAACTGTATTCCTGGTCTTTCCAAAACAGGGATGCATATTATTTTGATGCATATCTTTCAGTGGCTCTTCTCTCCTTTTCTTTCAGTGTCTCTTCTCTCCCCCCACTTATTTTTTTTTTTAAATAAACATATATATATTATTCCTGGAACATTATTTTTATTCTTAGGATATCTTTCATTTCCCAGATCACCAAGTGATCATCTGTTATTCTTTCCTGATGATTCAACCACTCATACTCTAACTTCCCAGGTAGTGAGCACTTTCTACTCTAATGTTAGAAGTATTGTACTTTTGAGCCCAAATTTTGCGAACACTTATGCACTTTTGTGAACATTTGACAGCACTTTCTCTCTCTGAATAGTTCATTTTTCAGTGTGTCCCTCATGGTTTGAAAAGTTCTTTCATCCAGAAGCGAGAAAGATTAAAATAACAGAAAACCTTTTACTGTAAATAAGCATAATGAAAATACAACTACAGGGCTACAGAAAAATGTCAGTGGGAGTAAGGGCAAGTGAAGAAACAGAAATCATTTGTAACTCATAACCTGTAAAGAAGTAATACAAAAGATGCAAATGGAGCATTTTTTTTTTTCTTCAGCAGAAGCTGTTGTGTGTTCTTTTTACAGCTGCATACCAGCACAGTATTTTTGATTGTCATTAAGGGATCAATCTTGTTCTGTCCCATGTTGCCATATGGAAATATTCTTCTACAAAATCAGTAAGGTTGAATTTCACTGGGATGAAGACCATCCATTCTTTTAGTATGGACCTGTATAGGACCCTATTTTGCAAAGATGTATGCATCTTTCTTTTAATAGTGCACTTTAAAAATCTGATTGTTTTTAGCAGTGCTAAGCAAAATATGTAAACCAGTGCAATGTTTGACTAAGCAGTATATTTATTTTTCCAGTCAAAGTCAAAGGTTTACAAAACTATTTAGAAAATAGAAAAACAGAAGGAACACAAGCCTTATTTTTTGAATTTGTTTAACGTTTTCAGAGTCTTATGTATGGAAATGTCATTGACTTCACTAAGAGAAAGAGTCTATCCATCAAATACAAATCATTATTCTAAAGCCTCTGTGCTTTCTTCCAGAAGTAAAAACTTTGTTTACCGTTGAAAATGATTTATATAGGAATCTAAAGAATAGTTAATAATTATGGATAATAAAAAAGCCATCCTTTCATTTCTGCTCAAAATAAATACTCTTTGGAATGGCAAGAGATTTAAATTTCACAAAATATTATTGAATGTTGCTGTGGTCTGTGAAAATTTTGTGCAGACTAGACTCTTATGTCAAAGCTTGTTTCTGTGGTCTTACTCATGTCAGTAAAGATGCCAAGGTTAAACTCTTCACCTTCAGTAACACAGATTATCACTGTTTGACTGTGCTTCTTTCCACTGTGAACTCTCTCATGTTAAATGCTACTGTTTTACAGATAAACTGTAATAAAATCATTATCAGGTTTGATACATTTAATCTACTTTCACATGCCAATATAAATCAGAACTTCTACAAATCTGTCAAATTATTTCATTAAGGAAGTGTAAAGTAGTTATGGCATGTTTCTGAGCTTTCTTTTCATAATGTCAAGTCACCATTTCACAGCATGACTGCTCAGTACAGCAACAGAATTATGGAGGTTAAAAGGGAGCTCTGGAGGTCCTCTACTCCAGCCCTCTTCTCCACCCCACAATTAGGTCAGGACTTTGTCCACTGAAGTTTCTAATGACTCCAAAGATGGAGATTCCACAGCTTTTCTGGGCAACATCTTCCAGGGCGTGAAAAGGTTTTCCTTATATCAAAAATCTTTATGTTCAGCAAGTGCCTGTTGTCTCTCAGAACACCCCAGGGAGGTGTGAAAGGCAGGTGATGGGTTTTGCTGCCAGTAAGCCCTCTGGCTTGCTCTCAGGTGGGAGACCTGTCATTTCCTTTCATTTCCCAACTATTTTGCAAACAGCCAAAAATTCTTCAGTATCTTTATCAAGTCCTGGAAAATGGATTATGATTAAAATTTTGGGATCACAAAATTTTAAAACTAAGGTAATTATCCAAATATTTCATCATTTGTACTGCTGTAGTGAATATGGTGCCATTGCACTTTTACAGCATGTGGAATAGAGTCAGAAGAAATGGGCAACTTCCTAGGGGTAAAAGGGTAGCAAGCAAAAGCAAAAACTAATTTATGTAGTGCTTTGCTTTGGTGATGATTGTGCTCTTTGTAATGGCTATTATTAAATGTCTTTTGTGATACTCTTTGTATCACCCCCGAAGGTGGGTATGAGCAAGAGGGACTCATGTCACTTAATACTAGAAGTCTCCAATATCTGTAGTGGAGGTAGTCACCTGAGGCTACCTACGTGGTCAGTGGAACAAAGCAGGCCTCTTTAGAAAGGGCGCTATTTATCTCATCCTGAAGTAGACATCTAAAATCAGTCAAATTAATCACACCTCTCCAGTGACTATAGGGGGAGGGTCAAAGGTATCCAGCTCTGATGCTGCACATTTGGTCAGATAAATTGCAGGATTTTTAAAAAATTTTGGGTGTAGTGGATAAGGTCAGTGCCAAACTGAAGTCTTATCTCCTGGAAGACTGAATTATGCTCTGCACCGCATGGCACTGAATTTGATGTCTGCATTTTCTACTCCCAATTTGTAACAGTTTAAGACCCTATAGTGGTATGAGATTTGGGGGGGAAGTTAATGAAGCCAGAATTTGGTCTATGCTTACATTAGCATATATAGAGCAACAGACAATTCATGGCTCAAGTTCTAAAATTATTAATAAGTAATTGAAAGTTATCTTAAATAAAAAGTCAGTAACTTTTAAGCCAAAATGAAAAAGGTAAGGGGTGTCCAAATGCATAATATGACTCAGTAGTTTCCTTTTAAATAATCTTCTGAGCTAGAATGTATGATATTTTAATATTATATTCTACAGTAATATTAGTATAAATTTCTCTTGTGAAAAAGGAAAACACTTTGTCTTGGAATTCACTTGCATACAAGTGAGATGTCATGGCACTACTAGAGGCTGAATTTGGAAATCATTTCCTCAGATCAGTGCTAGTAAAAATCAGACTATTGAAATATTGCCAATATTTTGAAGAAGCAAGAATGTAGTACCTTGTATGCTTTGTTCACAAACACTGCTATAATTATGCTTGAACAAACAGTAAAATCATGCAAGGTGAAATATTGCAAGAGAAAATTCTTGCAGGGGCTATGCTTAAAGATACTTCGGTGATCAGTAAAGGACAGAGATGATCAATAACAACTTTTGATCAGTTTTTTCCTGTGAAACATGAGAAGGACATGGACCTGTTGGAGCAAGTCCAGAGGAGGGCCACAAAGATGATCAGAGGGCTAGAGCACCTCTCCTGTGAAGACAGGCTGAGAGAGTTGGGGTTGTTCAGCCTGGAGAAGAGAAGGATCCAGGGAGACCTTATAGCAGCCTTCCAGTACCTAAAGGGGGCCTACAGGAAAGCCAGAGAGGGACTTTTTACAAGGGCATGTAGTGTGATAGGACAAGGGGTAATGGCTTTAAACTGAAAGAGGGGAGATTTAGATTAGATGTAAGGAAGAAGTTCTTCACTGTGAGGGTGGTGAGGCACTGGCACGGGTTGCCCAGGGAAGTTGTGGATGCCCCATCCCTGGGAGTGTTCAAGGCCAGGCTGGATGGGGCTTTGAGCAACCTGGTCTGGTGGAAGGTGTCCCTGCCCATGGCAGGGGGGGGGGAACTAGATGGTCTTTTAAGGTCCTTTCCAACCCAAACCATTCTATGATTTTATGACTCTCTGTAACAGTTATTTCTATAATTAGTTATATAGTGCCTGAGGATGACCTTGCACTTTCTTAGAGCCATGAATGGAATACCGGAGTGTATTGCCCACAGTAATTAAATTCTTGTCACCCATTGCACCACCTTTTCTAGCATAAATATACAACCACACTTACATATGGTGTATGAGCCATACAAGACTCCACTGGACTCCAGGGCAGAAGATGAAGCAGCAAATACTCAATGTCATATTTTGTAACATTACAAAAAACAGCCATATGCTATAAAAATAAAGTGAAATTAATCCATTGCAGCCTGATTCAGAAATTACTTCCATCATCCTGAAATAGCTACAAGATTTTACAGTTATAAGCTGCTTTCTCATGTAAATGAAGAAACTAAAAAACTGCTTACAAATACTGAAAAATGCCTTGTTTTACCTTTATTATAGTTTCTATTAACTGCAAATGAGTGAATTTTGGCTCAATAACTGCTCTTCTTGTCTATCATTAGGAACCACAACTGTTTATTCCAATGCTCATCATTTTTAAGGACAGAAAACCCAGGAATATTAATCTTATTGGAAATTACAGAAATGTAGGTATTGATTTCATGCATTGGAAATTTCTGCTTATCTTTCACTAATGGCAGTTTGAAAAATGTGGTAGATGCTAAAATAGCTTCTGAGATACATTATAATACAGAGGTTATAATGAAATAAGCAGAAACCATTATCAGAATGACTAGAGATTTTAATTTCTCGGGCCAGACATCCATTAGTCTATAGGACATTGCTGCTACAAATTTAGCCTTCTTGAGAGAGGCTGAAACTGAGAAAGACCCTTTAGAAATGCACACTTCTCGTGAAACTCAAAACCTTTTTGTTCCACAAGGGATCTTTACCTTGTTACAATCGTTACTCTGTAATTGCTAAACTACTTTAAAGTGGCTGTAGAGTACTTGCAAGGCCCTTTTTTTTTTTTTTTTTTTTTAAGATTACTCTGGATAAGGAGAGTTTCCTTAGAACATTCTTGTAGTCATACTGAGTCTTTCACACTGCTAGCACAAGGAATCAGTTAGTAGGAGGCCCTTGCCATTACTATTTCCCAGCCTCCAGGAAATCCCCAAGCCCTGTGTAGTCAGTGTACGAGCTACTGCAAGTTCTGAAGCTGCTTTTATCTGAATGCTGTTCAGGCTTCCTTCTTTGCCTTTAAGAAAAAGACTGTATTTGTTTCTTGTTTCAGTGTCTGCATATGCCAACAGGAGCCTCAACATACCTCTTGCAGGTTCTGTCTGGTGAGGTCAATCTATAAAAGTACAAAACTAAATGAAGATCAAATGAATATAACACACAAGTTCAAGAGCATATGCGTAGCTTCCTGACTTCAGCTCACAAATGTTGCCTGATTAATTTTTAAAACAGTCTTGCTTGGGCCTGCTGGCTTTTCTAGAAAATTAAATATTAAGAGCTTACGAATCCTCTTATCCCAGCACCTCCATTTTTCATCTTGCTGTGGTTAGTGCCTTCTGAGATCTTCCAAATGAAAGCTGTAGGCTGAATGGGCCTCCATGCCATTTCCTCTGGGATTATGAGGGGTGGTGTTGCCATTTTGTCCAATTTGTTAAACTTAAATGCTGGTGTCAACACCTGAGTCTGCTGCAGTTTCTCAACATCCACACATATACTATGAAATATTTATGAAACCATGGCAGACATGAATGTCTGAGCTATCAGCTGAGATCCTCTTGTTGTCTATTTTGTCTTCTCTTTCCCCACTTTCTTCACAACATCATGTATTCCTCTTACAAAAATGCTGATCAAAAAAGACTGTGTTTTTTCCCGTCTATGCTATGTATATGCTGGCCGCATTTGCAAAATTTTTGTATCTCCTAGGCATTTTCTTGGCTTATTTTCATTTTGACAGTGTATGCAACTGTGTGTGTTGTTTTTGCTGTGCTACTGCTTTGAACTCTGCCTGCCTTACTGCCTCAGGTCTTTTTTTTTTTTTTTTTAAGTATTTTGGATACCGTCTCATGCAAAAATGTTGCCATTTGTGATAAGCCTCATTCTATGAGATAATTTCTTTTGATTGGTAAATTTTAGTTTGCTTTATCAAGGGTTGATACTAATAATTGTAAATATTCTTTCTCTGTTTTATATTCTTACTGATCCAAATTACAATCTAATTTTTATTAGGGACTTATCTAGCCTCTGCAAATTGCAAGACTGTCTTTTTTAGCTCAGATGAGGTTCCATGTGTGGTATCATATGCCACATCATTTTCAAATTCTCCTTTGGCCTTATTTTGGTACCTTTTCTGTTTTTTTTTTCCTCCCTGGTTTTATGTTACATCTCTATTAATTTCATAGTAATTCTTTTCTCCTTTAGTTGTCTGAAAACTCTTGAGCACATCAGGTGCCTCAGAACCAGCAGTTATGGGACATCAGGCTCTCCTGATTGCTTTTCTTTCTGCTGAGGATGACTGCTTGCAATGAGAGAGTCTAGTCTGGGCAAATTTGTGTTACCATTGTCTTCCAAATTCCCCAGGTTTCAGTGCTTGTGGAACTTTTAACAGCAAAATCCTGCCAGTGCTCTTTGAAATTTTCCTTGTGAATGTGTCTGTTGTGGGGTGGAATCCAGTTACTTGCTGGTTTTGGTGCTTCCAAGAAATCTGCCTGATGCTGTGGCCTCCAAAGTTGTATCTCTGCTGACGCCAGTTTACTGGCCTTGCATGGCACAGGTTGCATCCCTACTGCTAAACTTGCTCATCCTCCTGCAAGAGGGAGCCTTGTAGGGATGAGGGTCTCTTTAGCACTGTCCCCCAAACTGACCAATTTTTGGCAGAGGTAATATCAAACCAGGATGCATGCTAACAGTAAGACAGGATGGATAGTCATGGACCAGTGCTTGAGTCTGTTCCATGACCCTATTTGTTTTACTAGGCTAGAAGTAGTGTCAATAATGTGTTGAAATCATATATACACAAAGTTCAACTGTTAAAGATTCAGTTCTGCAGGAGAAGGGGCTGATTTGCTCTCAGGAGCTGAAATAACAGTGTTGCCTCACTTTATAGTCCCAAATATCAAGCAGTTAAGCATTCCCCAGGACAGAGGGAATCCCACATTCAAATCTCTTTTAAACCTTATTTGGAGCAAAGGTTTGAGCTTTGATCTATCTCTGAACCCTTAGGCTTGCTGAGTCAGTCTGTCTCTATCAGTAGTCCAATGAATATTTAATTATTGAAAAGTGGAGTAGTGCTTACAGAACACATTATAGTGTATAGTTGCAGTCTTCCAGAGGAAAAATGATTATTTCAGTGGGTCTAATTTTAACACCTGAATTCTTTGCTAATTTATCTGAAACAATCTAATTCACTGAGTACTAAGGGTATATAGTAATTGAAAGATGGGAGAGGGTTGTGAACACTGTGTGCTAGGGTAAACTGAAGGTATCTATCTTGCCTTCCAATTTGGCTTGTTTATAAGGAATTCAAAAATAAATGCTTCTGACATGTTTCTCTTTTCTGCGTTGCTCTGGAACATCATGTGCCTTTGGCAGTTTGCTGTTCTGGTCTAAGTAATTCCATTGCTTTTGCAGCTTTAATCCTTTAAGGAAGTTTAATTTCAGCTGGCTTTTTAGATTGTTCACGAAGACATCCTTTAATTAGTATGAGTGTGAACTGGACTTTCCTGTGCAATTGAGTGATTTATAATTAACATTCTCAGTTTTTGTTGAGCTGCAATAGTACTCTACATTCTTCCTATTCAGTTTTGCTTGTGACAGTTTTTTCTTCTGTTCTTTCAAAGTTATTCTCATTTGTGTTCTTCTGTAAAAATACAGTAATTATACCCTTATGAATCACAACCTCTGCCCTGTTAATTACAATTAAGGGACTCCATACATTATTACATTTAGATTTCTGTATAATTCAAGACAAGAAGAAACAATGTGGTTTTTAGAAGCTGACATTATTTCCTCATCTCCTCCTTCTTTATTATACTGCTTATGTCTGCAAAATTCAAGAATCAGATGGAAACTAGAAATATCCAGTTCATAAAACTCCTATTCAATCTTCATGCTTTTAAATAGGAGAACCTTTTTTAAAAAAAAGTTTGCATAGGTTTTTTTTCCCACCATACTTTTAGTTTGTCCTCTATGAAGTATTCTGTGCAATAATAATGTGATGACCTGCTCTTCTTTGTTCCTGGAACTGTCTAGGGAGTTCATGTAGTGAAAATTGTCCCTTCGGCTATGTAGGGCTAGAAGTCAATCTCTGTGCACATGTGGGGAGAAAAATCCTCGAAAAACAACACCACAAAAAGCCTTTATATTCCTGTTGAGCCAGAGAAGATCAACTGATGGAGAGCTAGCTTGCCTATTTTTGTCAGAAAGTCCTTTTTGTGCAGGTTTTTTCTTTGGTTTACATTTCTTTCTTTGTTAGGATAAAAGCAATTACAAGAAAATTCAGGAAAGTACAGACCTCAAAATTTCTTTCCTTTACAGGAAGCAATCTTCCTGGGTGATCAGTTGCCTGCAGCAGTGAATCAGACCTGCTTCAGGAGGTGAAGGAGTTAGTGTTGTTGCCCCTTCTAGCTGTGAACCTCCACCTTTCTCAGAGCTAGGCCAGAGGAGCAGATGGCCCAATAGCTCAGTGGCAGCTCTGCTCACTTCTCCCTTCCCTTGAGTGTTTGAGAAAGTTTTCTTTCCCCTGTTTCCTCCTCTCTTCTCCATCATGCACAACTGGGGATGGCCCAAGGAGTGCAGGAACTGCCCTTCTCTGTTTGGCTGGAGAGCAGTGTTGCTGCTGGTGGTGTTACCCTGCTCACAAGCTACAGGAAGGACAAAGAACTGGCCAAGCGAAGCAAATAAGAAGGCAAGGAAAAATAATGAAGCAGTCTGGAGGAGAGATTTGACAGGAAGATGAAGCACAAGAGTAGTTGCTGTGAAGGCAGTTTTCCTCATCTCTACAGATGGTCTTCCTGCTATCCTGCTAAATGCAACGAAGACTGTGTTTAATGCTTGCTACTCAGGCGTGTGGCTTCAAAACTGATCGCCTACTTTACTGACTTTTAAACTATGCCTTGTGGATTAGTGGAGAAGCACACTGCAGCATCTTGGAGACCTTTATTCTTGTGCGTGGGGTATTTGGAGCCTGAAGAGTGGACCAGTCCCCCTGGTTTCAGTTGACTGACTGAGGGATGAACTGTAGTTTTCCAACAGCACTATTACTGAAGGCAAACATAAAGAATATATTCTATTGAAAATATAAAAGTAATAGGATAGCTGCTGTATTTAGAGACAGGTGCTCAAACATAAACAGCTATCCCACAATTGATAGCTACCTGTTCTCAAGTTTAACTTCATGTAATTCTTCCTCTGCTTTCTTCAGCTAAAAAGCTCTCAGGATATTTGCACAGTGTCAGCTGGTACTCAGAAATCAACAAGTGTCATCCTGATATTGCCTCCAGCCTGAAAACCGATGCTCGTTTCATAACAAATATGTTTTTATTTGTCTTTTACTCCCTGGAAATCCAATGAGAGATCCACCCTTCCCATAAATGTGTCCTATAAATCATAAATTTGACACTTAAACATGATGTGTATTTTTAACTCAGTACCAAGTAGACTTGGTTTGTAATGAGGATTTAGCCAGGAGCAACCTCTTTATGAAAGGCAAATTCAACACCTAACAGGCTTTTTACTGAACTAATTATAGTTTGATATGGCCTGGTGTGAATGAAAATTTTTCTGAGGTCTGATGGGGTGAGTTTTGTATCTCAATACTAAGCTCTTTAAACATACAGATTTAAATTTACTTTTTGTATTTATAATATAAAGGAGAAAAAGAACTTCAGTTTACTACTATCTCTCAACAGAGAATCAGGGATGACAGTCATTAAACACATTTGGGATAACAGCATTTTTGGAGGTGCTAAAGGTACCTTGCAGGTTCTGAGGAGCATCAGGGAAATCTGGCTGCCAAGATCAAGAGACTGAATGTGAACTTCTTGTTTATATTCTTCATGTGATTTCTAATCCCAGTTTTATGATGGGAGATCCAGAAGGTAAATCAGAGAAATATTAGTTTGTTTTAGTTTTCATTCTTGATATTCATAAGTTTTAATTCGACTTCTGCATTTCTTCAGTGATAATTGGAGTTGGGGATGGTCATGAGGTAGCTTATTGATTCTGATTATCCAGCGGATTGGACAGCACAGGAGATACTGATATGACAACAACCAGATATATTCTCATACTGCCAATTTCATAAACAGGGATGAGTGACTGGAAAGACAAAGGAATTGGCCAGCTGAACATGCTGGCCTGATCCAGGGCCTGGCTGCATTGCTTCCTTGTCAGCTGGGTTCCCCCCATGCACCATTGTACAGATCTGTTGCACAGTTCTGACTTCTCTGCCTGCTGTTGGGAGACATATTTAGCATCACTGTGGTCACTGTCCAACCAGCTGCTAACTTTGGGTATTTTTCCCAAGGGTTCCCTCCCTATTGCCCTAAAAGATAGCAAAGAAATTCAAATTCTCTCTTTTTTTTTTTCTTTTCCCTTCATCCTTTTCCCCTGTGTTCTAAGCTTCTTTATGGCTGGGAAAGTCAGAGATAAATTAATTATGTGTAAATATTGTGTCACAGTTATGTTCGGTAAAATAATGATAATCTGCACTTCATTAAGCAGTTCACTTTATAATCTCCAAAAGAGAGGGAGGAAAGAAAAGAAAATCTTGTCTCTCTTTTACAGCCCTCAGTAAGGATTTAATAGCAGATGCTGTAGTGAGGTCTCCTACTAATAAGGTTTAATTGCATTTACGAAATGTAATACAGCATATCTGCTAGATTACTGAGCTATAACTGGTCAAATAAATACAGCACAATTTGTGATAGCCATGTTTCAATGAAGTTTATTCCTTTCTAATTTGCAAAACCTAGTCATTCATAAGAAGTTTCCTTAGCACTGATGCCAAGTAGCTTCATTCGATGGCATTGGATAAATTAATTTTATTTATGTAAAGACTTACATGCTGCTGGTGAACACAGCATCTGAATGTCTTGGAAACAGTTTGAGTTTGGTTTCACAGTGCATTAGCACTGTGGGGAAGTGTGCATGATTTGGTTTTACAGAGCAAAATGCTGGTGTATATGGATCCTTCAAGCTTTGAGAAATCCAGTGTCTGAATGTTTCTCATCTGGCCACAGGACAGGGTGAAAGCTAAGCCATGTCTCTACTATTGAGGCCAGACCACCAGCACACCTGGGGCTGAGTCCAGCAAGATGGGAGGATCCCTGGTAGGGAACGTGCATTTTTATGGGACATTTCTTCTGCTGCAGTGGACCATTACTGCCTATTTCATGCTCTGCATGCTGCAGGTTATGAGCCTTCAGTTGATCTACAACGAGCTATAGCAGGAGTATGGGGACACCAAGTGGGGTTAGAAGCAGTGGCACCAGGCTTTGGGCTTGAGGTGGTGGGGTCTCAGCATAGCAGTGTTATATGGGAGCTACATGCATCTTGTCACTGTGTGAAACTTGGCAAGTCTGTACCTAAAATCACAGCCCATTAGCTTCTGTGGTAAAAGTCCTCCTTACTTCATCAAGATTAAGAATAGATTATGAGTTAGCTCTTCAGCTGCATTTCTACAGGTAATTTACGTATGTCCAGAAGGTGCTGAGACCTGCTGGCAGAAAATGACACACTCCCTTAGAACTGAACTATTTCACTCAATGAAGTGAAGTGGTCACATCCATACCTGGCTCAGGCTAACTCCCACAACCTGCCCATTGGAGATTGCTTGGGATGGTGCTATTGACATAGTCAGAAACTAAGGCTAGTGATATGTCTAACATTTAAATGACATCAAGTGTTGAACTGCAGTGCCTAGAGGCACTCATGGCTCTGCTTAACTTGATATGGTCAAAGCCTCTGGAGCCTTGATAAAGTGTCTAACTTGAATGGAAAGTTTGTGCAGGAGTTGAAATTTACCCAGATGTTCGTGTTCCAAGATAACTTCACCTCTGTGACAGACATGACATTAATACTCTTTATTACTCACTTGATTGACTGTGACACCTTGAGGTGATCCCAGCCTCAAGGGAATATTACTTTGGGGGGGGGGGGGGTAAACATAAAGATAGTTTTAACAGTAAGGATATCTTTTAGTTTTGCAGTGGTAAAAGTGAAAAAAAAAAAGCAAAGATATAAATCTTGACTTTGGTGAATCTCATTTTGGTAGAATCATCACAGAATCATAGAATGGTTTGGGTTGGAAGGGACCTTAAATATCATCTAGTTCCAACCCCCCTTGCCGTGGCCAGGGACACCTTCCACCAGACCAGGTTGCTCAAAGCCCCATCCAACCTGGCCTTGAACACTCCCAGGGATGGGGCATCCACAACTTCCCTGGGCAACCTGTGCTAGTGCCTCACCACCCTCACAGTGAAGAACTTCTTCCTTACATCTAATCTAAATACCCTCACAGTGAAGAACTTCTTCCTTACATCTAATCTAAATCTCCCCTCTTTCAGTTTAAAGCCATTACCCCTTGTCCTATCACACTACATGCCCTTGTAAAAAGTCCCTCTCTGGCTTTCCTGTAGGCCCCCTTTAGGTACTGGAAGGCTGCTATAAGGTCTCCCTGGATCCTTCTCTCCTCCAGGCAGAACAACCCCAACTCTCTCAGCCTGTCTTCACAGGAGAGGTGCTCCAGCCCTCTGATCATCTTTGTGGCCCTCCTCTGGACTTGCTCCAACAGGTCCATGTCTTTCTTGTGTTGGGGGTCCCAGAGCTGGATGCAGTACTGCAGGGGGGGATCTCACGAGAGTGGAGTAAAGGGGCAGAATCACGTGCTGGCCATGCTTCTTTTGATGCAGCCTAGGATACAGTTGGCTTTCTGGGCTGCGAGCGCACATTTTCATCCACCAATGCCCCCGAGTCCTTCTCAGCAGGGCTGCTCTCAATTCACTCATCACCCAGCCTGTATTTATGCTTGGGATTGCCCTGACCCATGTGCAGGACTTTGCACTTGGCCTTCATGAACTTCATGAGGTTCGCACAGTCCCACCTCTCAAGCCTGTCCAGGTCCCTCTGGGGTGGCATCCCTTCCCTCCAGCATGCCAACCGCACCACACAGCTCGGTGTCATCGGCAAACTTGCATCCAACATGTTCTGTTGCTGCTGGCCGAGTCACACAGTTAAACTAGGAGAGTTAGAGCTGCAAAATAAGCTGTTCAGTTGAATGAAATGAGCTTTATGCAGACTTGTGCTTCAGAATTAAGTCTGTAGAAAGCTTGTTGTAGCAATGCAGTCTTGCAAATGCTTTTTACTGTCCCTTTTGATGTTCTCAGGTACAGAAGATGTCAGCTTGAGAGAAGAACTGTGCTTGGCATGGAGTGATGTTGGATATATGAAAAATGAATTTGTATTATGGCACTGTATTCCCCTTGGAACATTAATACAGGAAGTGCAAGCTATTTTATTAAATCATGAATTCCAGCACAGAATCTGTCAGTTCCCCCAGGATGTTGTATTTTTAGCACCGCAAAGTTGCTTGTCATGCTCCCACATCTCACCTGCAAATTGCGTGCGAGAAACAATGAAAAATAGTTTACCAGTGACTAGCATGTGTTAGGTGTAAACCTCCATCCAATTATAGCAGCAAGACCCTTTAAGATTAAATTTTAGTTTAGTCCAAACTGCTGTATTTTCTGAGGCTAGCTGACATGATGCATTTTGGTCTATCCTATAATCTAAGATGGAAAATTAATTTGCTGCATATTTGTGACACATGCTTCTTGAGAAGAATTGAAATTGAAAAAAAAACCACAAAAACACCAGAAAACAACAACAAATGATCTACCTGTTGGCACATGCATTTGTTCAGTCATGGATAATCGGGCTGACGTTTCCCTGTGAATATTTCACAGCTGGAAGTTTTGGTCTCTGTCAGGAGAGGCACGCACTCTATACACTTCGGGTCACTTAAAATTCCTCAGGCAGAGAAAGAGTCCAGGTGTCTAAAAATCTCAAGAGATAACTCATAAAAACTACTTGAGGGACATCAGGACCTGCTGTTTTATGTTATAGCCAACTTTTATGTAATGTAGCCTTCAGCTTTTCAGTGACCCCACAGCTGTTACTTACACCATGGGGTTTTTTAAGACTTCCATGTGCTAAATCACTGAGAGCTAAACTGAAATCTACATAGAAACATGAAGTGTATTTTGTAGACTACACAGCTGAGTTCTCTGCTTTTCTCTCAGTGCTTTAAGAATTCTGATTTTATTTTTTCAATCCTGCCCAAATTACTGCCCTGGTGGACTGAGTCAGATGTTCAATATTATTATTATTATTCATGTCTCAAGGACATGATTCTTGCTTCCATCTCATAATGGTGAGATAAGCAACTTGCAACAAACATTCACATTGCCTAAAGAATTAGATAAATCATTGAAGGGTATATGTAACTACAAAAGGAAATAAAATAATTTTTTCTGTAACGTTGATTTTACATTTTTTTCATTCATCTTGTGATTTTAAGTAAAGTGAAGGGTTTTCCCACTCTTAAAACCATAAGCAAGGGAAAGAGATGCTTATTTCTTCTTTTCTACACAGAAAAAGCCTGATGCTTTTGTTACTGA
Organism: Haliaeetus leucocephalus; assembly: GCF_000737465.1. Classification (NCBI taxonomy): domain Eukaryota; kingdom Metazoa; phylum Chordata; class Aves; order Accipitriformes; family Accipitridae; genus Haliaeetus; species Haliaeetus leucocephalus. Next base: position 10,471,266 of record NW_010973187.1, on the reverse strand, counting down.
TGTTGTTTTGGTTTTTTTTCTCTGATTTTTCTTAGCAGCATTTTCGCCAAGCACTAATGTGACATAATTTACAACAGTATTCATTTTTTGAGATCTTGTGTATCTGTAAACACCAAGTTTTCCTTCCTTTCCCACTGACTGATGATAAATAAACCAGGTGCTGAATTCTTATTTATTTTGGCATACCTGACAGTGGGTTACACTTCTGAAACTGTGCAAATATAGGCTTGGTTTCTTCCCTAAAGATCATCCTTATGATGAATACCTTACGGTAAATACAAGAAAAAGATGACAGAAAAAGGAGGATAACCATCCTTCCACAGTTTGTTCTTTTGGGGCAGTCACAGATCAGACAACAGGGAGTAACACTGGGGAAATGTTGGTGCAAGGTTGGTCTTGCCTCTAGTGTCCTTCCACATGGAGTTAGCCACCTAATGTGGCATCTCCAATCAATTCTTATTTCCCATCCAGCAGAAGAGCCTGGCCCCTCTGAGCAGTGAACCACAATAGCAGAAAAACTTTACCTTGCTTTCACTCAGGCAGCATCAATGGTCCTTCAGCCATGTCTACAGAAAGATGCTATAAGGCGTGCTCTTCTGGGAGCATCCTGTCCTTAGAGGCACGCATTTAGCCTTCTCCCTTTTATCTGAACTGCAAACATATTTAAATCCACCAGTTGGGAAGCAAGGCCCTGCGCTGATCCCAATGCCTGGGTATCATTTTCTTAGAGATAGGTCAGTTGCTCTTCCAGAGCTTTAAAAGATCCATGTGACATTGGGCACTGAACTGGGTGGCAATGAGACAATTGCTGCACTGCAGAAAGATGCTTAACACTAACCCAGTTTCACAGTTGTGTATCTTGACTGACTTCCATGAAGTTATTTCTTATTTACACTGTTGCAAGGGAACAATTTCTTTTTGCAGAATGGTTATCTTATTAATTTGTTCCACTTCTGGAATTGCAGGTTGTCCTGAGAGAAATTCTTTTGTAAGTCAATATCACATTATTTTCAATATCCCTCTAGAAGTCCCAAATCTATCCTCATCCTGCAAAAAATTAACACCTGTAAGTAATTCGTTGTATGTGAATGCTCCCTTGAATTCCCTGTGTTCACTTATGTTTGAAGAAAACCCCATTGATTTCAGAAAAGTTTGCTAGACTCAGTCTTTTATTCTGTATGTTAGATACCTTCTCACACAGAAAATCACAGAATTGCTGAGGCTGGAAGGCACTTCTGGGGGTCATCTTCTCCGACCCCTCTGCTCAAGCAGGGTCACTACAGCAGATTGCTCATGCCCATGTCCATTAGGGTTTTGAATATCTCCAAGGAGGCAGACCCCACAACTTCTGTGGGCGACTTGTGCCAGTGTTCAACAATAGTCATAGTAAAAAGATTTTTGCTTATGATTAAATGGAATTTCCTGCATTTAAATTTGTGCCCGTTGCCTCTTGTCCATGCTGCTCTTTGGAGTCATCCTGGAATAGCGACAGACATCCGTTTCATTTGTAGCATTCTATGAAGTCATAAATGCAGGATTATACAGGCAATAACTCAAACGTTTTTGTGCTTTATGAGGTACTACCCACATTTTGGCTATGTAATATCTGCAACGGAAGGCCATGGTGTTTATTGAGCTACAAGTGATTTTACTGACTGAACAGGAAGTGCCACTAAGGTGTCATTATTTATTTCCCAGTGCTTCAATCCCTCTTTATGACTCTCAAACTCCCAGAATTTCAACACCTTAAAGCTTCAACTTAGTTTTTAAAAACACATTTTTAATCTAGTTGTATTTAAACTGCTCGTGATTCAAAAATTGCATTGCGAAGACAGAATGGGAAATGGAGAGTGAGGTATTGAGAAGACGTTCACCCCAATAGTTAAAACTCTGTTTTGGTTTTAATTCCTTAGGCAGTTTGTACTGTCTTTTAGCAGTAAATGACAAAATGGTAAATCACTACCCATAAAAGTTTGTCTTTAGATTTGTGACTTTGTGGCAGAGATCTTCGTATTGTGTGTTTGTTAGGTATAGTGTTGTCACAGTCCAGAACTAGGGCTCTGTTCACAGCTGTACTGTGAAGAAATAACCGGTGGTGAAAAAGAGGCACTTAGGGATTTAAACAGAAGAGACAAAAGTCTTGAATAAATGGATTAGGCCAAGAATTACTGTTTGTAGGGAGAAGCATATTAGAATAAAACAGTATAAATTTGGTTTTAGAATGCTTCATTTATGAACTTTTATTTTGAAATTCAGAGCTTTCCTTGGAAAATTATAAAAAATATTTTGTTTTCTTGTTATGAGAAGATTCTGTAAGGGAAGAAGCCTCTTCAGTTGCACTGGCACTTGTACATGGTGCAGATCTGCTTCTGGTGATGATTTTACTTCTTGTGTAGATTGGTTAAAGAGGAGCAATTTTGATGTTTTTTTTCCCTGTTTTACTAAAAATGATCCTGTTACCTATTACTTTTCAACAGATTGCAACTTCTCATTCTCTACCCTTTATCTTTCCAAAGCAAGAACTGTATTTACTTTTGAAGTAGTGTGGATGATGCTTGCTGACGATGACTATTAAGGAATCAGCTGGAGCGCAGATATAGCTTATAGGCAGTAATCATTACAATTGTGCCAGTATAATTTTTTGGTATAGTTGTTTCATTTTGACAGCAGATATTCCAAAGGCTTCTTTTCTGAACAGCAAAATGGTAATAGTGAGTGACAGTGAAGAAAGGAAATAAAATATTTTTAAATGACAATACTTTTATTACAAATGTAATGACAAACTGCTCAAATGAGCAACAGCCCCCCCAATGAATAGTTTTTAAAATAAATAAATGCATCAATTTAAATCAAGTTTATCTTGATTAATGTGATTTTATAATTGTGAGAAATCTGATATATTAGGGATTTGTGAATATTCTTCTAACCTGTGAACCTTCTGAATTTGAGGGTGAGTCCTCATTCCATTATTTGTGCCACAATTGGCTGTTTCTTCTACTTTCAAGAAGGGATCAATTTTGTTAATAAGTAATGCTTACTCATAAAAAAACTGGTACTGACTTTACAGATACCCAGACATGCTGGAGTCACACACTGAACATTTTTGACCTTTTCCTTCATTTAATTACAATGTAGAAACAAGAGAATAGGAACATGGTAGTGAGGGAGTATACTTCCTTTAGTTGAAATACATATATGAATTTATAGCTTGGAATGCACAAAGAAATTGTGGCAAGGTAACTCTGACCATTAGTCATTTTTAGTTCCAAATGTCCTTCAGTGTTGTAGTTCCCACTTATTAGCACTGAGATCGGTTTTAAAAAACAATTAACAGCAATGGTAATTTTTATTGATAATACATATTAACTAATGCTTCCATTGTACATTAAAATGTTACCAACATTTTATAAGTCAAGCAGAAATTTGGATGCTGAAAGTTGTTTCCATCACCTGAAGGAATGGAGGATAAATCAGGTAGCACTGATGGAGTCTTCTTTCTTTACGAAATCCTTATTCCCTGGATGTGATAGAAATTGAGCATCGAGAAGCAGTCTTCTCTCATAGTTAACCATTCTCTCTTTTCCCTTTTCTGAATGTCCTGGTACTTGTCTAGGTTGCATCTAGTCTCTACCGCCACATCATCCCTCAGCATTTTGGTCCCTCTGCTGATTCACCTCAAAACCTTCACAAAATTAAATGTAACAAATAACCTTTTGTATTTGGTATAGAAGACATTGCTGTTGCAGCCTTCCAATCGGGCAGAGCAGTTAAAGACATATGAAGGACAGCAGTGTTGTGTCTCCCCCATCCACCCTGCATTTATTAAGCAACCCAGAGTTATTCCTAAACAACTTTTGGGAGAACCATGAGTTCTGATTTTGTGAGGATGGTATTTCAATCTTTATGAGACCACAGTGCTCACACATGGCCGTACATGCACCCCCTGAACTTGAACTTGGCAGCAACTTTGCCGCTAATTCTAGTAGGAGCAGGATCAGTGAAGTGCCTACAGAGTGACTGCTGTAACCCCTTGTTCAGATGCTGTTTAGACACTGGGTGCTACGGGGAAGTGTGTCATGGGAGTTCAGTAGAGGAAATACCCATCTCTTCTATGCCTATGCTAAAATAAACAGGAATTCATAATCTCAGTATGTTGTTTTCTTGTAGCCCTGAAGTAATGTGCTATGGGAAAATACTATAAATTCTGGAATCTCTGCTGAGCCGTATCCCGTCCAGAATGTTCTAGGTTGCAGTTAAAAATATTTTTTTATTTCCAAAACTCATTGAAAAAATCATGTCAGTCTTTCTCTTATTTTAGTACCTAAGAATTTATTTTGCTTCATGAAAAATAGAGTATGAGAGACACTGCTAGAAGAGGTTCAGTGCAGGAAAAAGCATACTGTGATTAAGTAAAATTAAAAGCTGTACAAACAAGAGAGAGGAGTGTCACTTTTAAGCACTCTTTTCTTGTATCATTTCTTTGCATTTTCTTACCAACCATTTTCAGAAGGCACATAATGTGCTAGGTGGTCATAAGAAGCTAATAGATCAGCCAAGTGAGGCAGTGCCAAACTGCAATGTGTATTAGGCATAAACTCAAGAAACTCAGATTTCATGTGCTTAAAATGGGCACCAAAATGGTTACTAAAAGTAGAACAGAGGTGAAATAATTTTAGGGGCAAATCAGGAAGATGCTCCATTTCTTAATGAGTGGGATGAGCATTTGCAATATAATTTTGGCACAATAAATTCTGATCCACAGTTCTGTGTCCACAATGTTCCAATCAGTTGCTAAAATGAAGGGGCAATCAAATTCACTATGACAGAAAACTGGTAAGTTTTTAGCATTTTCTTGAAGTGGAGCAGATGATGATACACAAAATTTCTCACTGATTATGTGACCACAATATATATTATAATACATATATTACATTGGAGCACCAAGATCAAACCAGAAGTATCCAACATGTGAATCATTTATATGAAACTACTTTGAAATCCTTGTGTTATGTGATAGAAGCATGGTGCTAGTAACAATTCCAATCTGCAGTTGTAAGATGTGTGAGCTTTATTTCAGGTTTTAATTAGTAAAGAAGTAAGTAATTGGAATCTTGAGGACATTGGAAGACTTTATCAATAAAATGTATTAATCAGTCTTTTTTTTCCACTGAGAAAAAGAAATGACAAATTTTTTTTTCTGTAGCCTTTTGACTACAATATTTAATTTAAAAATCCATTTCAGATATATTTTAGTATCTCTTTTGCTATAATGTGTGATTTAATGTTTGTATCTATGAAGATTTGCTTTGCTATATATAAAATATATCTGTAAACCCCTGCTTCTTTGTGGATGTGTTCTGTCTTTGGGCTTTGTGAATATACATTAAAACATAAACTTCATTAGATACATTTTCATATAATTGGTTTTAGTTCTGTCTGTGAGGTCTTCTAAACCCTATGTTTTTTCATCATTTATAATACTGTAGTAGCCACCCGTAAAATGCCTTTTTCCTCCAAGTAGCTGAAAATCAATAATTACCTGTTTACATGGTAAACCAAAAAATGTGACTAATTGTTACTAAGGAAGTAGGGAAAAAGCAATCAGAAATACCTTATGGAGGACATATAAACTCTATCTGAAAAGCCTGCTCTCAGTATTTTCCCAGTAACTGCTGTGATCCAGTAGAGAAAACTGTTTGATCACTGGTACATGGTAATTTGTAATTGTTAGGCATTCAGTATAATTAAAAATAAGCTCTATTTGTCAGATGCTATGACTGCAGAAAAAGGTATTTGGTTTGTTTGTTTCATTTTCATCCCATGTTTGTTACTTAAAATGCTGTTCTTCCTCTTTTACTAATTAGTTAATGTTTGCAAAGCAATTTGAAAACGAAAAGGACTAAGTACATCCTTGTTAGGCAAGTATTGTGAAGAAAATTTAATTATGTTTTTGACTTTCATTTCAGTGAGGAACATTTTCCAGCCAAAAGTCAAAGTTTGTGTTCATCCTTCCATTGACCTTCAGGCATTTAGTATTAATGGTGAAAGAAGAAGTGTTTTCTTTTTTCAGTTGTTTCTCCCAACTGATGTCTTGACACAGTGGGTCAGTATTGAACTATACCAGAGGAGCCTGGACAGTAGACTTGTTCATTGGACTGCTAACCCAAAAGTGGAATGTTTTTATTCCCACCTTTGCCACTAATTTATGCCATGTTCTTAGCCAGGTCAGTTCACCGAGGTCAGTGCCCAACTTTTTTAAATATGAGAAGTGGTCACTGATGCTGTTCTTCGTAATGAAATGCTGATCTAAGAGAGATGTCCTGTAAAACCTTGCAATTTATTGTTGTGTGCATGGATTTATGGTAACATACCATTTCCCCTTTTTATCCACCTTGTGACTAGTAATATTAATAAGGAAGAAAATAGCTGGGAGCATTTTTCCAACTGGGTACCCTGGAAAATTTGCTTCAGAGACCTTTTCATTTTGAAGGCTCTTCTGCTTTTATTACTCAAAGTTGCTGATTCTCATTAGACATTAAAATGCAGTGGTTTTTGTTTGGGGTTTTTTAATACTTTCTGCCTTTCTGTATGCTGTGAAAACAGAAGGGAGCAAGGCAGTTTCTGCAGAACCAACCAACCAGTTGGGTGCATCATTTCCCTCTTGTGATGTTACTTACCACAGTGGTACATAGGATGAGATCCAGTTCAATGTCCAGATTCAGATTTGTGATGTTAGACGTTAGTTTAGAATGTTCATGTAAAAATAGATCTGTTTCACATATACTCAGAAAAGATCTCTCAGTTCTTGTTATAGTCAAGATCTAGTTAACAGAGGTCAGCAAACTTTGGAAAGCTTTTCAGCCATTCTAGGATAGACACCTACCATCCTATCAACTAATTTTCTCTCTAGACTCCACTGGTGACCACCCAACAAAGGCATCTTGTGCTATTTGATGTTCTTTAGGGAACGAAATTATCTGCAAATAATTGGGCTGGCAGATGTGACTCAGGATTGCAGAATACCTTCAGCCATCTGAGACAGTGTTCGTAGGCCAGGCAGGTTATCCCACAGCAGAACTCCAGCATCTTGTTCTTTCTCTAACTCTCCATTTCTTCCATTTGTTAGACTGGGCCATATGAAGGATAAACTTTGGGTGCATGATAGTCCTGTAGGCCTGAATGGGTTTAATGTCCGACAAGACAGGAGTTGTGACCTGTGAACACAATGGCACAAATCAGCCTCTTCAAAGACATAATTATCTCAACAGACAAGATGCAGCATAAGAAAATGTGTATTAATGCAACAGTCTGTACATATAGTCTTACCCAGAACTCTTGTTTGCTTAGTTAATCCAGAGCTCTTTGTTTTCCTTTTTCTCCCACAGAGGTTACAAGTCGGTGTCTCTCCTAGCAATGCCAGACAGACAGCCTTGTGTGGTCAGGGAGACTTCTGTAGAACTGACACTGACACAGTACTTGGTATCAGCCGTCTGAGGGCTATCAGAAATGTTTGTCAGCTTTCTGTGGCAAATTAGTCTCTTATCACCTCCATGTGGCAAAGAACATAAAAGAAAACAAGCAAAGTTTCTAAACATAGTCGAAAATCTGCTAGACCAAAAAAAAAGGTAACCATTAGCTCTCTGTTCCAAATGTCTTGCTGTTTTATTGTTCCATACAGAATATTAAAAAAAGATGTAAAACTGAATGCTTTGATGAGTAAATTGGCTGCTGCCCAATAAGCTAGTGATGATGAGATTCTGTGTGTGTACACATAGCGTTTTTCCCTGGTGTGTCCTCCAGTCTACAGAGGAGAAGCATGCCTGTAAATTTCTTTATTCTGCCTATTCATGAAACAAAACAGAAATGAGTAACGGGAACATAAATCGTCATATGCTTATCTGCGATTCATAATATGGAGCAATATGATACTAGTACCATCCTTCCTAGAAAATGACAGTAAGCCAACCTATGAGCAAACAGATCTAAACAAACCATATGGGCCAGATTCTGAAGTCTCAGGCAGGCAGGCAGACAGCAGCTATGCCTTAGCTTGTGCACTTTTGTGCAGAAGAACAGTTGCAGGCAGTGATGCCCTCCACCTAACTGATCTGGTCTATAAAGGGTGAAGCACTGCTCAGCTTCACATCTTTGAACCAAATCTTTCAGTCTGAATCTAGAGACACTGTGGTCGATAGAGAGCGGTCCGCATTGGGAAATGTCTTGTAACAGGTCTTTGGGCCCATATCTTTTCCCTTCTTTGCATTGTCTGTGCTGTGTTTAAATTTGACAAGGAGATGTAAAGTGATTGACAGAAAATGTTTAGAGGTGAAAGTATTAGTGTAAAAAGTTTGAGAGCCATTGGTGTACACAACACAGCATTGTTCATTTACACCGCTGGAGATGAATGGTTTCCCCATTAAAAAAAGTTCTAAAATCTGCTTCAGCTTTTTCTATACATCAGCCAAGACAATTTGCCAACTGCACATGAGGAGTAAACCCAGAATAAAATCATAACATTGATGTTTTCAGTTCAGCCACAACATAAAAGCTGTTAAGCAGATGGATCCCTATTTTTTTTCTTATAGTCCTTTATTGTTATTCTGAAATACATGATTCTGCTATTCACAGACTAGCACCTTTTATGTATACTGCTCTAAACTTGGATTCCAAAATGTGTTTAATATTTCATATCTTTTTATTTAAGGAATATGTTTTGGTTTCTCTGCAATAGCTTTTGTGAATGCATATGCAAAAGCTTTCCTAAAATCCATATTAGAGTAATTATGTATTGTTTTCTCTTTAAGTGGTCCCTGTTTATCTGTACTTACCCATGATGTTATTCATAGCTGCTCTCACTTTTGCCTTTCCCTCCCAGAGGTTTGGGAGCACTTGGAGTTAGCAACAAATCTTGTGTTTATTTCATTAGGAAGTACTTAAGCATATTTGACAAATCTGTTACATTCATAAACTTTTGAAAAATCATGACCCAGTTCAGGCTTCCCAAGTGTTCAACTAGCTCTCCTACTGAGAAGGGACCCTTGATCTGGCAGTCTTAGTCCAAGCTTCATCACCAAAGAGAAATACATCCTTAATAAAAATCTTGTGAGCCAGGAATGGCACAGGGAGGTTGCCACTTTATACATTTTATTTATTCTGCTTGCAGTTTACCAAAACATCATATTGCATTCCAATTAGTTGCTACTTGCCACTTCCCACAGTTTTCATAAGTGCACAAATGCAAAATGTAAATGTGTTTTCTTGTTCCTGTTTGTTTTCCTTAGTCCTTTTCTGGCAATAATGTATTTACCATGTAACCCTCCACTTTAATACATGCTGCTTTCATATATTTTTCTACTACTTATCCCAAGGAGAAAAAAGTATGTTCCAGCCTCATTTCTGAATGTACCTAAGGTAGTGAATGAATGCATTTCAATGAGATTAAGATAGATAAAATATATTAATGATATCTAAGTTAAGTTATGTGTCATTTTCCAAAGTTACCTAGAAACTTGGAGTCTAAGGCTTACATTCATAAGTTTTTAAGTTGCTTCTGAAACATCTTTCTGAGAGCTTCTTCTCCCACTTAATAAAGACTGATTTATTTAGATTTCATAGTCTTCATACTTACTATTTTTAGCCGTGCAAGTCTTTCAGTTAATCTCTTCGCTTTATTGTGTCATTTTGCAGCAAGGACAGACTTTGTACGATAATCACAGTGGACTTGCCAAATAGTGTCAATATTGTCTATTATCACAGATACTGACATTCTCCAATTACTGTGATTTTAGTTTGTTTTGGTTTTGACATTGCTTTCTGCACTTTTTCTCATGAATGTAATGGAAGTTGAACTATTTTGTTACCAGGAACAGATCAAATACTAGGAAATGCAGAATATTTACTTGGTAGGATGTTATGAGGTAACCCATTGACCAGGCTGCTGAATCATACATCCAACTCTGACTATCAATTTCAGTTCCAATTGGAATATTTTTTGTCCTGTTTGCTGTGTAATTTTGACTTGCTTAATGTCCAGCTTAGAATCTGAATTCATGTTTCTTCCTGAACAGCTAGCTACCATAAAATTGATATTTTTAGCTTTCCATTTACAAGTACTTAATGTAACACAGTTCTCTCTTAATTTGATACATCTCAGCATTTTTACTTCAGTCTGTGACTGAATTTCCTGTTTTGATGTCACAGTTCTTTAGCTTCTTACCTGTGGTCTTCATTGATTTAAAGTAATTTTACGAAAGTTACATTAGACATGTTAAAATTCCATTTTAGAGTCTCTTGATCCTCATTTTGCTTTGTTCATTTAAGGAGAAAATTATATTTCCTACATTAAAACAAATCTTAAAAATAGAGAAACATTATTTTAAAAGCCGATTTTGTTTTTACAGTGGCATATACAGAACTTCACTAAGCTCTTCAGAGAATTCTACACTTATTCACGTTTACAATTTCACCTTTTTTTTGGAAGCCTGTTCATTAAAACTATAATTACTAAAAGTTGATTTATTTTTATGTACATTAGAAATACTAGTATCCCTGTAGGTTTTGTTTTTCAGAAAAATAGGATTTACTCTAAAATAAGATGTCTTTTGGTTGCAGCAGAGTTCCCATTGATAAGCAGGTGAAAGAGGGAAGTGAGTAATAATTATTTCAGCAGGGTTCAATTTAACTTCCTGCTTCACAAATAATCATAAGTTGTTTTTATAAATTACTCAGAAATTAGGGTCCAAGACTTACATTTGTAGGAAAAGGAAGACAGAGGCAGACTTTGGACTAAGGTGGGCCACAGCTCCAGCCTTTGTAATACCAAGAATGTTCCTTAATAAATTTCCACCCTTGCAAGTGGCCATCCTGGAGTGGTGATGCTACAGCACCAATTACCCAATACCCTGGCTTGCGTAATTGCTGGCTCATCACATTGTGGGAACTCCCCTGGTTTTGGGTTGGGTTTGGTTTGATTTCCCACTTGTCGTGGTTTAACCCCAGCCAGCAACTAAGCACCATGCAGCCGCTCGCTCACTTCCCCACACCACTACAAGTATGGGTGGTACCGAACATCTCTGGCACTGTGCTGTGGTGAAATGTGGCAGAGCACAGCACTGGTAACTGCATGGCATTAGTAATTAGGTATTCATCTCTCTGTTTTAAATTTGAGTGTGAATGTTTACTGCTCCAGATGCAAAGAGGAATCTGTTTATTACCATAATGATGCTGTACAGAATTGTTTTAAATCCAGTTATGACTATTCAGCCTTTCCCTCCCCATAGTCAAACATGACGAGTTAGTGAAAAAGAATGTAGGTTTTTTTCTATTTATTAGATTCTGGAAAATTGCTCTTATTGCATTAGATTCATTAAGAATAACCAGAAAAACCTTGATTTTTACGGGGGTGAGTGCTGTTTTGGACATGAAGCATATACCATTACAACAGGTAGTTATAAAACAGAACATAAATCCAACCTGGATGTCTATGTAACATTTAGTAAGCTCCTCTCTACTATGCGTTTTACTGAAACTGACATGCTGGACTCTATATCATATGTGATGAAAGGTAACATAAAGTACTGAACATAGAAAACTATATACATTACATGGAAAAGTAATTCAAGTTTGTAATACAAGAATGACACTGAAAACTGAATCATCGGTTTTATGCAATGCAGTAGTTATTCTATTGTGTTGAAACTCTCAGAGCAAAGAGAAGATCTTGGACTTCTTGGGTGCTTTTCATAATGAGGTGTACTGGGATGGGGAAAGGAAATTGATATGGGTGCTATTTATATCAGAGAATAAATGTATTATAAAACCTGAAACTCACACAATCATTATTATGAACTAGAGAAACTAGAGCTGAAGATGACTTGGTCCCTGAATCCTGTCACATTTCAAATGTCTCTGATTTTGATATTCAGATTATTAATGCTTTCCTTTTACTCTCAGTTTTCATTCAACCTTGTCAAAGATGGGGTTTTCACAGAAGTTCCTAATAGTTTGAACATTACCTCCATGTTATGATCTCCCCTAGGAATATATTTCCTATAAGGTACATGCTATGGGACTTTCAAGAGAAGCTGTGGTAAGCATTGTCGTTATGAAGGAAGTCCAGCCCATGAGACTAGATGATAGAGGTGACGAAGGAGGCATCTGAATTAATTAGAATTGATCCAAGAGACTGCATTAGATCAAGTGTGTCAATTCAGTGTCAAGATAAATTAAAAATAAAACTGTTGACATAACAGAATAAAAATAATAAAAATTTTATATTATGTGAAGAACTAAAATTACATCAGTTTCCATATTAGGGGATGAAGAGAGGGAGTATAATTTCAAGTATCATGATACTGAAATTTCCACCCTGAACTCTTACCAAGTCAGGCAGGCTCTGACTCACAAACTAATATGAAATAAAGTACTTAATTTGAGTGGACAGAAATAAAATAATTTAACTTGGAAAAAAATATTTACATTTTCTTTTCGTAATAAAGCAGTGTAGTTTAAAATTTCCTTGCATAAAACTTGGATTTTTTGAGGACAGTACTTACCTGATATTAAATGTTTTACTAGCTTTGCTGGTTGCTACATTTATATTTCCTAAGGCTTTGTAGGAAAGCAGCTACAGGATTTTCTTGTTGATAAAAACACAAGAAAAAAAAAAGAACCATTTTATCTCATTCTCTCTGTAGTTTTGGGTACAATCCTGAAAAGTTAAAATTTGTTCTGGAGCTGGGAAACAGCCTTTGAGATGGATGCAGATTTGAAAATCACTGCTTTATTCCCTAATTAACTATGAATTTATTTTTGTTTTTTTAATTCATATGCGTTGGAATCTATTAGTTGAATAGCCACTGAGGCCAATGAACTGAACTGAACCATACTGAATGCTTGGAATTTAATTATCTTAAATGCCTTATGTTTATACACAGCAGTTTGGCACAAATTTGATTATATAAAAAGTAAATTGTTCAGTTAAAGCACTATTAACAACTGAATAATGGCATAAATTAGTGAGATTTTGAAATAATTTAACCAGTGACTGAAGAAGCAAAGAAACTTCTGGTGACACCCAACTTCAGGGAAAAGTTTAAAAAAACATGAAGAAAAATGTGTAAACTTGTAAAGTTCTAGAACTACATGCATATGAATATCACTTTAGTTTAAGTTTACCAGCAGAATCACAAAAAATCTTTTTTTTTTTTTTTTTTAGAGTATATTTTTGCGTGTCTTGCATGGATGCTTTGAGTCAGAACTGCAATAGAAGCTCTAGTACTCTCTTTTCAAACATAGAGGGCACTTTGCCAGCGGAGACACTACCATGAGCATGCCTGCTGCAAACCCTCTTTAGATCAGATCAATCGTGATATGAATGGAAAGAAATAGGTACTTCTAAGATGTATTAGTTTGACCCTCGCTGTATGCCTCTTTTCCAAAGATAAAAATTGCAACCTCGAAATGCCTATTTTTCTCCACTGGCTAGGAAGGAAACATGGCTGAATCAAGTGCAATTCTTGTAAATGTCAAGTACTGAACTGCTAAACAAGGGAAGGGGTTTATATTTGATGGCAACTTTGTTTACAGTGATTTAGGTGGCATTTGTTCACTGTTGCTCATTGCTGTCCCATATCCACCCTTTGTATTGTACTAGCCCAACTATTTGTGTGGCCGTGAGATGACCTGGCACATTTCCTCAATCCTAATAAAAATTAAGCCTGGGAAATATTTGATTTTTGCCGTATTAGTTCTTTAGTCTACACATCTGTTCACATCTGTTTTCAGAAACTTTTGAGTAACGGATGAGAAGGCAAGAGGCTTTTTGGGCTGGTATTTTTGCCAGAGAAATACAGGTGAAACCACAGCCCACAATCAAGAGGCTTATAATTATGCAGTCTTCTGGGAAGGAGTGGGGAATAAGCAGCCATCAGACTTCATGGAAATCACAAAAATGGAGAAGACATGGAATTGCATACCTTTGAAATTAAGTTAGGTTAGGTTGTATTGCTTTTCATAATCACTGAAAAGCCCTTTCACTGTTGCCTGACATTTATTGAGCAATCTGTGCCACATTAATTCTCATTGTCCCTTCTACAAGTATGGTAAACAGAGGCTTAATCACATTAATTTAAAAAAAAGAAAAAAAAAAAAGAGCTAGTTTTCAGTATGAGTAAGACTAGACTAGGCTAGAGACTTAGGAAAAGATGAATATTTTCATTTAGTAGGTCATGATGAAACATTTGATGAGACTACTTAAAGATCCATGCAAGATACTCTTTGACCTGTATGTGATTATTTTGAGACTCTGTGGAGGACAAGATAAGTCCCGCAGGACTGAAGAAGCAGCAGCATAATTTATAGCCTGGGATACTTTCAGTGAGATTTCAGTATTTTCATTACTGACGATGATAGAGAGGGTACAGGTATGAAACTGAACATGAAGTAAGGCTAAGAAGTGCAAATACTGTGAAGAGCAGGGTTAGAATTCCTAATACAGCTACAAATGGGATGATGTCTAAAACCAACAAGGTAAGTCCAGTAAAGACAAGAACAAAACTCTACTTAGAGTAGGAAGAAATATAACAAATATGTGGAAAAAAAAAATCTCTGGGCGTCAGTAAGGCAGAAAAACATCTGAAGGTTATAATGCATCATGAAATCCATATAAATTAACAGTGTGATATGGTTTCAAAGGAAACAAATTAACTCTTTGCTAAATTGACAGAGGCACTTTATAAGGAGGTTATTATTTCATCTGCATTCACTGCTATTAAGATCTCAGCTAGAATTTTGTGTCCCTCTTTTGAGCATATCTGCTTTAAGAAAGGTATAGAACAGTGAGAGATAGTGCAGTTGTGAATAACAAGAATGGCCTATGAAAAAAGATTAAAATAATTAGGCTTGATTGCTCAAAAATAGAGAAGATTGTAAGGAGACGTTAAGAGCTGTCATCCAATATGTAGAAGACCATTCTGGAGAAATCCAATCTGTTGCCATAGGAAAGAGTAATAAGGAACCCGGTATATTTTCTGATTTGAATATTAGGAAAAATTTTCATCTGGCTACAAAGATATTCCAATAGTGGGAAAACAGAGTTTGGAAGGCTATCAAGTTTCCTTAGCTAAATATTCTAGCAATCTTTTTTAAGGATATATATATATATATATATTTAAAACTGCATAAGGGGTTTGATTAGGCTCAAAGAGTTTTGCATCCTGCCTTATAGCGTAGTTTTGTGATACAGGATGCTGTTTCTGTGAAGCATGATTGAATTTAAAGATCTAGAGGAAGCTCTGAGTTGACAACAGTGGCCAGGTTATGAGTTTGAATTAGAGCTAGGATGACGGTATCGTTCAGAATTATTAAAAAAGGTGTTAACAGGGAGAGTTTGTGGCAGAAAGGGGAAATTAAATTATGGGTGTGATCAGCTGGAGGCAGTGGCTGAATATCCTCAACATTATGATGTCAAAGAGAAAGTCCAGGGTCTTTAGAATGAAGATGGTAGGAATAGCACAATCAGTGCAAAATGTTAAATGCAGGGGTTTAAGAACTGCTGTAAACCACTTCAGTGGTAAAGGTTTTGAGTGGATCCACAATAGTTTACACACCTCTGTAGATTTTGAGCCAAAACATGAAAAGACCCTAGCAACAATCAATATAGCATTCTAATGCATTTTAGCTGATAGAGCTATAAATACATCTGATAAATACACTGAAATCGCATTAACTTGAAACAATAAATTTGACAGCAGATTATTTGAAATACACAGGAAAACACAAACCATCACAGTTTCAGAATATGAACAAATAGTTTGCAATATAATAAAGTATCTTGATTTAGACTGCAGTAGAAGTCCAACTCTTTTCTTTGTTCATAGCTTCCCTGTCATCTTACACGTTGTAGAAGTAAAGAAAAAACTGTAACAGATTTATGCAGGTGTGGAGAATAGTGGAAGTGGCATTCAGGGCTTCATCACTTTCTTCTTTGAAATGGAATAAGAAAACCTCAGACCTTAGTGACTTCTGAATTTTGGGGCAATTTCAGATCTGACAAAGCCACAGAGGTCTCAAAAGTATTAAGAGAGGCCTTCATATTATAGAAACCACTTGGTGAAATTCTTTGTAAAAGCTACAACTTCAAGAAAAGCTTCTCTGAGCTCACATTTTCTTAGCTACAAAGGCAAATTGGCCTCATGCCACTGTAATTCAAGAAATATATACACGAATCTTTAATATTATGCTTAATTTGTATTTCCTATTGTGGCTAACAATATATGTTGGTGCGTATACATACCTATGTAAATATGTGTGTACTTCTGTGTCTATACATAGATTTATTGATTCGGTATATGCAATGAGATTTTTTTTTTTCTTTTTTATTGATAGAACCTGGAAAAAAGCGGCAGATATTATGGCCTTTTCTTTCTCTCACTTTATATGCAGTAACACATGTAATTCTGTTCTGCCATAGTACTTCTAGGTAATGCTCATCTATAAGGAAAATAGGAGGAATAGTGCTGATTTCTAAGAATTTTGCCTTCTGTTCTGAGCACAGGAAAAGGTGGTGCTTGAGCAGGATATGCTTTTACTTTTTGTTGATCTGGAGTTAGGCAGAAGTAAATTTATTACATGGGTTCCAGAGGAGGTCACAAGGGAGTTTTCCTCTCTGCCATTTACCTCTGACATATATATATACACATAGATATTTATGTAACCCTTTCTTACTAGGTTTTAAAATGTTTACTTTGGAGTATACAGTGTTTGTATGCAGTTAAACTGAAGCAGTAGCTGTAGAAAAGAACATCTGGCCCTCTTCAGAAGCAGTATTTTTCTCAAAATTGTATGTAATATCCAAGAATGATTTCTGTCTAGTGAAAGACTAAGTGAGCACTGATTAGGAGCTGTGTATCTTTTAGACTAATTATGTCTTGTGGGCAGTGTAACATATGCTTCAGTATACAGAAGGCTAAATTTAAGGATACAGAAATTACCTCTTAAGAGCAAAGCAAAGTCACAGCAACAAGGTGATCTTAATCCCATCTGCTGTCAGGAAAGAGACAAATATAAGCCAACCAAAAATTTAGAGATCTCCCTGATGACTTACCACCATAATTTCTTGCTTTATTATACTACAACTGCCAGCTCTAACCAAGTGGTTTGTAGGCAGTGTAACCATAGATACTACTGAGTTTCTTCAACTTTGGTTAGCTTTTCAAGTCAATAAGATTATCTGATATTGAGCGTTGTTGGATTTGTTATTTCTTTTACTTCACTGTTCTCTCTTTTTTTCCTTTTTAATATGGGAAAAATATGTATAACAACTATTCCAGTCATCTGCAGTTCAATAGCAATATTTTTTTAATTTATCCAATTTTCTCCCTCTATTTTTCCATGCAAAGAAAGTACTCCTCCCTGAAAACGTTGAACATCGTGTCTACATCCATTTTGGTAGAAACATTACAGGCAAAGAATACTCAATAGCTAACCGGTAGCTTATAAATATATGAACAAATCAATAGAAAGTGTCTTCTATCATTACAGGCAATTAGCATGTATTCACATTTAATGGCAATATTTATTTTAGGATAGAGAATTCTTAAAAAAACAATCCCCATTGTTCCCTTCTCCCCAGGTTAGCCATGTTTACCTCCCTCCAAAACCTGTGTTTATAACATGGTTGATTTTTTCAGAAGTAATGCTTGTTGCTTTCCTGAGGCATATAGTATGAGACTTCAAAGGTTCATGCATATGTTTATTATTCTGCCTGCAAATGAATTAGAGAAGCCTGTGTTAATACTGTATTTATAGCCTAGCTCTGATTATTAAAGTATCTCAACAAATTAGCCCCACCTTGACTGAGAGACATCAGTGCAAGAATGGTTGAAGCCAGAGCTTGACACATGCACTCAGCTCCTGGAGCGAGTTCTGCAGCAATGAAAGGGGATTGGGATGACGCTGGGAGGTTGGTTCCTCACAAATGGGAAAGCAGGAGGGGAATGTGTGGTGAAGAGCGTTCGTGCCCTTACTCTGTAGCTTGAAAGGTGTAGCAAGTCACACAGTAGATTCTCTTGTTGAGCTTAAGGGCCAGTGCTGGTGATAGACCTCTGCTGCATTTCAATATTGACTCTGATGTCATGTGAAGGGATGATGTAGACATAAGTACACAGTAAACAGTAGGGCTCAACTTCAGTTGCATAAATAATCTACATTCAATGCATAAGGATAGAAGCCTGAACCTATAACTTCTCTCTTGGCCCAAGAAATACCTTTCTTTGAGTCCAATCAGTGACATGTTTAGGAAGAGGAAGAGACTGCAGTCTGAGTCAGCCTATCTTTTCTTTCAATATTGAAAATTTGTCAGCCCGCGATTATTGCCCTTAGTGATAGTATTGAACATACTTGATCAGACCTGCTTCATCCTATGCGTCCCTGGGAGATGACTGAGGTACTAAAAAAGGAGCAATGAGAGACCTTTTAAAAAGTCTTCTAGCTGGATAGAATAAATGTTAGAGCATTTTTTCCTCCAATGCCCAAAGGATTAAATCTATTATCATTTCAGAACTGAAACAGAAGTCAGGAGAGCTATGCCTTGTAGCCCAGCAAATACTGTTTTTGCCATAACCAGTAAAAGGCCATAAGTTTTGGACTCATGGGACAGTGAAGGCCACT
Organism: Haliaeetus leucocephalus; assembly: GCF_000737465.1. Classification (NCBI taxonomy): domain Eukaryota; kingdom Metazoa; phylum Chordata; class Aves; order Accipitriformes; family Accipitridae; genus Haliaeetus; species Haliaeetus leucocephalus. Next base: position 10,452,597 of record NW_010973187.1, on the reverse strand, counting down.
GAGATGTTTGTTTTAGCAATTGTCTAGTGGCCAGGTGACTGTTGTCTCACCCTTGTGTGAACTGAAGCTCTGTGAACAACATGAATTATAAAGGTCTGGCAAACCCTGGTTGGACTAGGTGATCTAGATGATCCTCCAGCCTGTGTGATCCTGTGACTCTGTGACAATATATTCCAAATCAACTAGTGATCAAGTGTCTGGAATGTGAAACAAAATTTTCAAGTTGTTTGCTACTGACGATGTAACCTATGCCTGCCCTGTTCCTCGGGGCTCTGAATGGATACTTCAAAATCAAATGGATTTGGTTTTGATGCATCAACCATGTCTGTGCCCCAGGATCTAGAGAATGCAAAAAAAAAAGTTCATTAGGAGAGAGACTTGCTGATCATGCCAGATGTGACTAGTCCTCTCTCATACAGTGTGTCCTATGTCTGACTGCAAAACATGAAGGTGCTTGCTGGACTGCGTACCTTTGCACATCCCAGAATCTGCCTGAAGATAGATACAGAGATTAGGCATTTTCTATGTCCTCAGGGATCTTGGATTCCCTGCAGGACACAGGCACCAGCTTTCTGAAGCTGTCATCAGGTGAATGGAAGAAAGCATTTGCTGAGCCATTATTGGATTAAACATCCAGGGAAGGATCCCAGAGTTATGAAAGTAAAACAATGCCAACATTTGACAAGGTTTTTTGCTTGATGGCATTAGGCCAATGTGTTGTACTCAAAACAAATGTGCTTGGTTTTCAATTTGCTACTCCATGCTGTAATCACTAGGAAAAAAAAAGGAACATTTCAAGACAGTGTTGATCTTATTAATGTCTTGCTGTATTTAAGTAACAGAATACCTTTTCGTAAACAATCCTGCTTTATAAGAAATCCCAGAGTCACCAATTCTGCATGTGTTTCACTGAACTAGCAGCTCCCTCTGGACCCAGAGCCCTGCATGCCCTGCAGAAGTCTTGTTGCAGTCCTTCACTGCCAGATCACCCTTTGTACATACCCTGACATGAGGACTCCTCCTGGATATCGCAGCAATATTTCAGCTAACAGACGGGCTTGTAATGCTTCGTGGGAGCTACTACCCTGCAGATACAGATCAAATACCCAAGCATCGCAAACTGCTGTCCGTGGCAGACATTCATGGCTAATCTATACTCTTTAAAAGTTTCCATAGTGTGAAGGAACTTGCGTTAAATCAACCTGAATTTGCCAGGCACCTTTTAGGCTTCCTGTAAAGCAGAGGCATTCCTAATTTTCACACAGGTACTCCCTCTGGACCCTCTCTCCCTCTTTTCCAGACTATGGTGAAACATGTAGCCTTTATAGAAAGCTACAAGGCTTGAAATCTGGTTTGTCACCCGGTGTCAAGTGTTACTGCTCTGTGTTTCTTTAATGATGTGCTCACTTATCATAACACTTCACAGGTAGTGGTAGCGGTTCTTACGAGCTCTGCATTATAATACTTCTAAGTAATAAAACAGGATCTTACTGAATTTTACTTAATGTGTTGAGTAATTTTGTATGGGAAGATATCATAGAATCATTTAGGTTGGAAAAGACCCTTAAGATCATCGAGTCTGACCATTAACCTAACACATCCATCATCAATACTACTTTCTCCTTCTTGAACTTAAGTCAGTCTAACCCTTGGAACAGCACCAAAAGCATGGTGCTGATATTATTTTGAAAACAGCCTATTTCTGAGTCTAGTTAGTAAATAGCATGCATATATTCTATTTATTTTATATATATATATATATATGTACTAGCCCATGTCAGAGAAGACAGGTTTTGATCATAGTGGGCATGAGAGTCTAGTTACAGTGTTATATGAAGTGTCTCATTTAAGTACTAGCAGACAGGTGCTATATAAAGCCTCTTATTTCAAGTACTAGAGAACAGGAGCTTTTTCCAACGCAGCAGGGCATTTTAAGACTTGACATTAGAATATGCTATTTGGTTATATCATGTCATGTGTCATATCTTTATTGTTACAAAAACTGGTGAGCTTGTGCTGTAGCATAACAACTTTCTGGAAGGCAAGTTTGTTTAATAAATGTCCTGTATGCTCTTTGAGGACACTACTTGGTACTTTTGCTCTTCCTTCTTCTGTCCCATGCCTCTCCATTTTATTGTGTTATAGAGTTCTAGTTATGGTCTATTAGAAACTTAATTCCAGCTGCATTGTATGTACACACAAATTTAATTTCTGCAAGTCCTATTTCCAGGGCAGAGTTCATTCCCTGTTTTTTCTGGTTTACTACTGTCAGACTGATAACTATGGATGGAGACCAGCTTCCTGGTCTCCTTCTTATAATGGAACAGTGATCTACATTTGGCAGGAAAAAAGCAAGCATTTTCCCTGTGCAGAGATAACCTCACAGCTGCCAGCCCTCTGAGCAGACATTGCTGAGGAGGTGTTTTCTTTTGCTTGGGTTCTTTTTGGCTGAATCGATTGATCTTTGTCTGGATACAGTCCTGTTTGATTTAATGTTGAAAACTTGAATGGAAGAGTGAGGAAAATTTTCTGTAACAATTTCCTGTGACCAGACTGTGAAAATCTGAGTAGGAAACCCTTTACCCTATTGACATTCCAGCCAGTTGTGGCTCTGAAGAGCTATTAGAGGCTTCCTTCTGCTAGTCTGAAAAGCCTTTACATAATGGGGTGGAAAACCACTTTGTGAAGGGACACAAATATCTCTTCGCAGAATTCTGAAAATAGCAACCTGCCTTCCTCATCTGTAGCACAGTAGGGGCAAGCTCAGCAATTACATTGATGACTAAAGTGCTGATAAAACAGCACTACTCGCCCTAAGGAATCTTGTAAATAAACATCTACAGCATTGTCCCAGTCTCGTATGGGGTAGCCACGGCAATAGTCCCAGATCTGCTGGCAGAAGTGGGAGATGCTTGCTCAATGCCTATGCAGACTTGCACAGACACCCTCATGTCAGATAAGACTGAAAACCCAAGGTCCCCTGTATTTACTGTACAGCCTATTTTCCTACTTTGTTATCCCTAACTTAGAAATGGCAGAATGTATGTACTTTGAAATGCTAACTGAGGCAAGAGCTGAATTACCATTGGCAAGCCATCTTTGCCATAGGCTTTTTTTTCAGTCACTTGAGTCATTCCTGGCTAGGTTTTCCAAGTCTCAGTAAATATACTGGATGCTGGTACATGCTCCTATTGCTGCCTACACTTTTATCCATCTGTTACCATGGCACTATTCCTACTTAGAAGTTGGTTGGACCATTACACTAGATTACAGGTGCCAAGCGAATGTGGGTTTAGGCAGTTACAAAAGCTCTTCTGCAGGCTCTCTCTGCTGTAAGATAGAATTGCTACATTGATGCCACATGCTTCCTTACCTCATGACATCTGTTGATGCTGAAATGCCAAAAAAAATACCTGTGTACATATAAAATGGATCTCCTTGTTGCTTATATATGTTGACAAATTTTATTGCCAGTGTTTAACAGAGATGCTTGATGAGATCACATCCTTTTCCAAATACAGAATCCCCTTGGTGTTGTTTTTAAAGCAGTTTTATGACCTATAATGTCAGCCAGTAACTCTATTGGTACAAAAAAATTTTTATTGATCCTCAGTCACCTAGGCTCAGTAGCTATATTAATTAAGCTATAGGTACCTCAAGGAGCTTGGTAACTAAGTCTTGTGGCTACAGCTCATCGGCATGCAGTTATTTGATTACAATTTCATCATAGAACAGTGTTGTTGATGCAGCATACCATGTTTCTCATATTTAATTTTATTTTTTTACTTTGTCAATTCTTTTACTTGATCAGTTCATTTAAACTAATTCCTTGGTAAAGGATTAAGTTATTTTAGAATAAGTTCTAAAATGTGCTCAAAACACATGACCAGATACAAGTTGAATTGTAGCAGCTTGACAAACTACTGGTCAGCTGAGCTGTGGTACCTACCAATATTAAATGCCCACTGTTAAATGGCTGCAAAGAAATCAGTATCACATTTTAATGAGTTAGCTCATGTCATCTGAGCAGCATTAACTGATGCTAGGACAACTTTGTTAGAAATGTGATGTAAAATATGAATGTACCACGTTTTAAAATTCAGGCAGAATGAAAATGAACATTTAGTCAGGTGGTGTAGCTACTTTGGAAGCGAACTTGATTGCTTATAACTGTATTCTCAGCTTATCCTCATTTTGTATTAAAACGCATTAGACTAAACATCGGTAGAAGTAGTGTAATCACAATAAACTATTGTGTTTTAATTTGCAATGGAATGGGCTGAAAGTACACATGCTAGTAGTTACACAAGCTTATCTAATGAGTGCTTGTTTGTTAAGCACCATATCGTGATTGTGTTCACTGATGTGTGTGAATCCTTGCATATAAATACTTGTAGGAGTTTTCTTCTATAACTTACGAAGTTTCTAACAAGTTTTTCACTACTTCTTAATAAACAGACATGGAAGAGGAAATGTAACTACTTTTTAGACCAAAGAATAATATGACCTGTGAGATTGCATTTTAGATCTGCCATATATTTTCTGTCATTATTTGTAGGAACATTGTTGGCTTCTGTTTGTTCTTATTTTAAATTATATTTGAACTTTTTAACTTCTTAGCATTATTATGATTTTTATTTAATATTAAAAAAGAGTTTGACATCACAGGTTGTCCTACAGTGGATGCACTTTTTTAATACAAAGTTCAGTGAAGCAATGGCAGGAACTCAGGACATTGGATCAGCTTTTGAGTTTTCCTGTTCTCTTCCTGGGGCTCACTGTGGCTGTTGAGACAGGGTGGGATTCAGTTAAAGATTACTATCTCTTAATTTAGTAGCCTACAAGTAGGTATCCAGCCTCCTATTACAGTAAGTGAAGATCCAGTCAGTCCACCTAATGGAGCCTAAAGAGAGAGTTGGGTAGTCTAGAGAGATGCCACTAAGAATCTATTTTAGTGTGAGTTCTTTATAATGTGAACTCGGAAAACTAGACTAGGATTCAGGTGGCTAAACATAGGTACCTAATAGCATTTCAGGCATGTTAGAGTATCATTCTTTGTTTGTTGCTTGCAATCCAGAAGGCACGGGTCTCCTGCAGATACTGGCTCATATCTTCCAGCTCCTTTTTGGTGTCTTGGATACTGCAGTGTATGTAAAAAGTTTGGGTGTCGGTGGGGCAGGATACAGTCAGGCATCTAAAATGGCAGTGATCCCCAGGTTCAAGCAATTGAATGCCACCCTTAATTTAGGTGTCACAATCTCAGAACAAGTTCCTGTCTCTCCTCTCCTGATTGTAGGCAGGGTAAGGTCTCATATTCATTACAAGGTCTTTATAATTTAGAGACTGTGTTTATGTATGCTTTTAAGTAAAAAGATTTCCCACAGTGGAAGGTGGTGTCTTGTACTTCTGTGTTTGTGGTTTGTTCACGTTCTAGCAATATGAAGAAATTACATATCATTATTTATTTCAAGGTATTTCCCCCCTCAAAAGAATCACTCACATGAAGCTATGGTTCTTTATATGAGCATACACCATTTCCATCCCCATGCAGCAGTTTGTTGGTTAATCTCTGAGCACTACAAAAAGATTACTTAAGTGTCCTATCGGCTGACAGTTTCTATCAATGTTAAGCAGTCATGTCTTTGCACATTGGCTGTCACTTCAGACACATGAGATTAATCAGTGTCTTTCGTAACACCCTTCTGGAAATGTAAATTCTTAGTATACTTATCTTTTCCTCTCACTTTTTTCTTCTCCTCTTGGTTTCTGTGCATGTCAGTGAGAGAGAGACTAAGGACTTTATCTTTAATGGAAATGTTGCTGAATTAAATTAACTGCTTAAATAAACATCAAATAAGTTCTCTAGAGTGGAAGTGAGTTAATATTTTCTGAATGCTGGCTGAACAAGAAAGTAAGATTATGTCTTGACAGTAATTACAAAAACTACTCCATAGGAGCAAAAAGATTTCAAACTTCAGACATGACTAAAAGCATTAGAGAAAGTTCATGTTGGAACTGGGCAGGAAGTTTTTTCTTTACTACCCTAATTTCTTGACATTTACAAAATATTCCCAGCTCGGAGATTCTGGAATTCTTTAGAAGAGACAGTTTCATATTTATTCTCTACCTGATTTAAGCAAAGATTGATTCTTCACATTTCTGTGAAGTCTGGAGTGGATTACTTTCATTTTTTTTTAAGATTATAATTTGCCTAAATAATTAACATTGTAAAAATTAATTCAAAATTTATATTTACATTCAAAAATGTAAATGCAGCTCTTTGATATCTTTGATAACTCTATATCTCTGTTCTAAATCTATGGATATCAGTATTTGCTGTATTTCTATGAGCACTCTCTAATATTGTCCCTATTAGAAAATCTGAGAATACTTTCCTGACAAACATTTTATCAAAGGTGATATACTTCTCCAGGTAGTTTTGGCTATGGTGAATAAGCATTCTGGAATGAAAAAAAGTACTTCATTGGAAATCCTCAGTGAGATATTTTCTGACATAGTACTTGAAATTTGAAATTGATGAATATTCTTGTTCATGGTGATCTTTCAACATGTGAAGTTCCAATTTTCCAAGAAGAATTTTTCAATAACAACCTGAAGCTAATTTTTTCTTTAATACTCTTTTTTTCTGTGAGTATACTATCTATGGAGGTTTTTAATCTGAGTCTACAAGAGAGGCTTTGAGACACTACGTTGTACCATCTAATAGTAAGAAAATACCATAGTAATTTCATTAAAAATACTAACTTCTAGAACATCAGTCTGTATTAATATGTAGTAGTTTCTTTATCATTTAGAGCAGGTGCTGATGGTTAGAATTATTTATGGAAAATGTGTCATACAAAGAATTTGTCTCTTTTGGACTGTAGGAACTAGAGATATGTTAATCAATCCTTTTTTTACCCATTTAGGATTGTCTTCATGTCAATAAGTAAACACTTTATGATATAACATTTAAATGATACAGGTGGGAACATGTCACAGAGTGTCTCAAGCCATGTGCATCTCCATGAACAGGGCAGTGATTCCAGTTCTGGTGTACCTCAAAGAAACCTTAGATCTAATTTACCTCATGCAGAAGTGAACAAGGTGAAGTTTCTCCAGTCTGAAGTGATTTCCTCTGACCTTATCTCAATAGCAAGAAAAATGTGTGAATTACTCTTTCAAGCCTCATTATAGGCAGTTCAGCAAATGGCTAAAACAGTGAAATCCTGCTTCTGTCAGCCACTTTCCACAGGGGTAAGAAAAAGCAAAAACCTTAACTTGTCTGAGCAATAACAAAGGAGGTGATAAACATTAATATCTCCCTAGAACCCAGTCAGTTCTTTGGAGTGTTTCTTATTGAAGCTAAGGGTTCTGTTCCTGTTAATTACTGGGAAATTGCATTTTGTGGCATGTCATGCATAAAAAACTCAGCACACTCTATCGGCAGGACACTATGCAGCTTGGTACCAAACTGTTTTCATTCAGATGCAGCTTTGATTATGAATTCCATGAGTGCTACTGGATTCTGCAGTTTTTGTGTTATGAGAATATACTAGTTTAGCTCTGGTTTGTAATGGGATTTGTACATTCACATTGCCATTTGCATATATAAGAGACAGATAAAAAAAGGTAAATTTCCAAATGTTTTCAGTGTTTATTGTTCTATGTAGAAAAATAGTGGTATATTCTCGAACGTATATCCTAAAAGGGAACTAGATGATGTAGAATAGTAAATTTGGCCATTTTTATTATAGTTTTAAACTCATTTCTTAGTTAATAGAATTATTGCAATGTATATCTTGCATATATGAACCCTTAGATTTCATTCTCTTTTAACATTAAAAATGGACTTGACAGCAATGCTTTGAAAAAGCGTAATTTAACTTCATGGGAAATTATGTATTCTCTATAAACAGAAATTTGGTACAACGATGACATTTTGTCCAATTCTACCCAGCTATTTCTCTATCTTTCCTGAAAACTGAGGATCTAGTCTGTGTTTAGTTGAGCCTTTTGCTAGGTTACGAGCAAATGTCACATGCTTATGTATACATAACACTATTTCAAACACACATGTCTCTGTGCTCCACAAAAATAACATCATTTAGTTTCTGTAGGGAAGAGTTAGAAGGTATCTGCGTCCTATCTATTGCAAAAGTATTTTTATCCAGCTGAACCTATATAGAACTTGCAAGAAACTTGTTTCGTTTCTCTTCTACCAACGTGACTCTACTCATCTGTGATTCTGTATGTGTAATTTCATACTATTAATTGCTTTCTGTTATATGGGATAATTTGCAAATTGTGGTTAATGACCAAACTATACTCTTTTAAGAGTTGCTCTGTGATGCAAATCATCTACCTTGTGGTGTTTTAGAGCTTATCATTAATTTGTGGCAAATTAAATACTGAGTGAATTCATTCATAGTGTTCATTCAGAAGTAAGCTCAATTCTTTAATTAGAAGGGAGAATCCATCTGTTTTTATTTTCAGCTACAGTGCTGAAGCTGGTCAGAAGTAACAATTTCCTTCAGTGAAAGTGTTTTAAAATGTAGGTTTCTCCTGAATACATTGAAATATTTAATGAAATAATACAATAAAGTGTTATTATGTGTATTGAAATAATGTTTTCACACAGCATAGTGGATATAATGAGACCATAAGCAATATAAACTATTAGCAAGTTAATTATGAGTTGTGGAACAAGCACTGGCCTGAAGCTGTCTATACTGATGATCACTAGCATGCTCCCAAGCATGTTTTTAGCATGTACCAACTTAGCAAAATCCAGGCAATGTATGGTCATAGTTTACATAATAGCATGCAAAATATTCCCAACAGAAGTTCTGGTTTGGGCTGAAATGTATTTAGGGGGGAGGGCTAGTAAAGCCATATAGACAGGAGCTTTGTTGCGCCACTTAACCTCAATGGCAGAGAGCAGACCCCGACCCATTTATTTGTAGATGTGGCCATGGAGACCTGCCCATAAGGGAGACTGATGGCACAAAACAACATGATTCGTACTTCTGTTGAGATAAAATGGTGTAATGGCTCGGCAGGGTACAGATTTAATGTCTAATTTTCTCCCTTAAAATGTTTGAGGCCTATGTTGTATCTAATTTTAAGACAGATAAATAAGACAATCACTTGCGTTCCTGAGATGCATGCTTCTTTTCCTACACTGTAAAATTAGTTTAGGGTAACTAGCTCAGCTATATTCTGTTAGGTGTTTCAAGTCAGGTGAGATTAATGTCCCACTGACATCTGTTCTGACTCTTTTAGCTGAGACAGTGTTCTTACACTTCAAGAGGGGGAGAGAGATTTATGGTTCTGTGGTTCTTCATTCTTTTTCAGGATATTCCAGAAGAGAGGCTGGGCAGCCTTCAAAGGTTGTCTTTCTAGGACTTTCATGTTCATTTTTTCTGTCATCTTTTCTATTCAATACTAAAGTGGGATCTGCTGAATTATTTACAAATTGAGCTGATTCCAATTAAGATTATGGTGACTCCAGGTATAAAAACAGAATATTTCATTTTTCTATCAAGGTTGGATGGCTTTTGCAGTTAATACTAGTAGTCTACAGACCTAGAAACTTAAAATTTGCATGTAAACAAACATACATACACACACACAAAGCATCAGATGTTCTCTTCAGCCACCGTGGGCTGAACAGATCTAATTGATTTCAGTTAAAGTGTTGTATATTTGAAGAATAGTTATTGACCCTTCTGCAGTTTAAATAATCTTATTTTTCACAAGTTCTGCACAGGAAACAATTTCATTACCTTAAAACATCCTGAATCTTAATTTCAAGTGGTCTGTTTAGGATGAACTTCAACAGACCTACCTTGAATCATAATGATTCTTTAACAGTTCAGATGAATTTTATGGGAAACATATAACTTCAAGATGCCTGTCATGATTTATTGACTTTTTTTTTCCAATGGCAATTACTGACGTGCATTGAAACACATCAGCAGTTTTTGAAAGTAACTACAGTCACCACTGCGCTTCTGTTCTGGATGGTATCGCGTAAGTCAGGAAACGCTCTTACCACATCACGACTGGATACTGTTTAGTGTCTAGAGATCTTTTTGTGTGGAAATAATAATTGTATTACAATATTTTTAGAAAGCTAACTGGACTTTGTGTGAATTCTTTCTTTAACCCTGTTATGTAGAATGGCCATGCTCTCCCTATATAGAATTACAAAAAGGCCTTAGTAAGACTTGTATTTCTAGATGAGAAATTATCTATATATTCTTATCTGACACTGTTCTGGAATACCATATAAACCAGGAGTTTATAACATTTATCATGTTATTATTGGAACATTTCCTTTTCCTTTGTTTCCCTTTTCTACCAAAATATAAAATTGTATTTCCTCAAAATTAACGTGGGCAGGGAGGAACAGGAAATACAGACACTGAACTGGAAGTCAACGTCTGGGCTTGTAACTGGTTCACTAGATGGTCTAAAATAAATCATAGCTTCTCCAGTTACATTTTGATTATTCCACAGAAGGTTGTAATGGTTCTTAGCTCTTTCTTATAAGCATTGTGAATTAAAGTCTGAGCAGGACTTTGACATCCTGAAATGAGCAAAGTGTCTTAATGCAACACATCACCATCTGTGTAGGGCAGGAGAAAGAATGGTGGAGCCTGGAGAAAGTGATCTTTTAGAAAACATAAATTGTCTGCAGAAACCGAGTAGAATTTATAATAAATGGCCTAGATCAGAAGGAGAGACTAAAGAAGAGAGAGATAAATATTATTTATTCCCACCTCATCTGTTGCTGCACCAGATTCTCTGGGGGTTTTTTGCATCTGAACTCTGTAGATTAGCCTCATGTTTACTTATATCTGGCATGACATTTGCATAAATTTGCAAAGGTTTCAGCTTTACTGATGACACTTGTAAATCTCACTAGGTAAATGTAAGATTAAAGTCAGATACTGCTTATCTATCTATCTGGTAGATCTGTGCACAGAGTGATAAACTATCAGCCATGAATGCTGATGTAATTTATTCTTGTAATAATGATTGTAAAAGGGATAGAAAATGGCAAATTTATAATGCATTCTTGTCACATAGATTGTAATGAGAATAGAAAATATCACAAACTTAATTTGTTCTGGTGAAAATTGTCAAACTGTAATGAGAACAGAAGATAGCACAAAAAATGTACCAATTCTCTGAGCTTCCTAAAATGCAATCTCACTGTTGCCCTCAAATGACATTTTCCAGGTTCCCTTGATCTGCTCCATTGTACAGTGGTTTTTGTTCATGTAGCCATCTCTTAGTGTCTCATTAGAAATATGCACACTTTATAAAAATGTAATGAGGTAGTGCAGTTTTTTCACAAGAAGACATTTTAGAAATATTTCCTGCCTTTCATTGTTGTAAAGGTAATGTAAGATGATGACACTTTGCAGCTAAACATGGAGAGTTTAAACCAAGTAGAACCAATCTGGGTCGGCTTGAGAACAGTTGTGGGTGGGTTTGGGCAGGAAATATAAACTGCATTCACATTGTTGAGTGTCATTTAAGAAAAGTAGCCTGAGTTTGAAGTACTGCATGATATTCAATATGACTTTTAATAATTTCTAGAACTTCATTTGAGTCTTTTATTTACTTACAGTCTTTTTATTCAGACCAGGTAGAACATATTTTCTTATCTCCAATAATTCTGGAAACTCAGTGAGTTTATTTCCTGATTGGTTGCATAAAAATCTCTATCAAGCGTAGATGCTTTGGATAGTTCTTCTGATCAAATGGATTCATTTTCTGACATACTGATTAAAGCTGATTCATATTAAGAAGAAGCTATTAAAAAAAATTATATTTGGACATCAGTTTTCAACCCCATGCTTTGGCAGACAGAAAACTTTTACAACAGATTCACCATGACGTGTTTTTCAAATCAAACTAGCAAACGTACAACTTCCTAGAGCGTTCATCAGTTTTTGGAGAGGAAGTTCTAAGAGCAGATCAGCCAGTCCTACAGATATGTATTTTGCTTAAAGTGTATTGTTACCGTACTTACTGCTGTTATGTAATACAAATTACTTACCGAAGCATGAAGGCTTCACAGAGAGAGCAGCGCTCTTTTCCCCCCTTTTTAAATCAGCATTTTTCTGAGAAGGATCTTTATTGATGGAATGAGAGTAAGAGGTATTCTTTGTTAACTTGGAGCTGCCCAAGGTCCTCTGAGTTTTGTTGTGCTTCGTTCTCCAGCAGTTGAGTTTCCCAGTTCTTTTCAGTGGTGTCTGTTTGTGAGCATTCATCCTGTCAAGCCTTGCACTGTGGCACAGTGTCTTTTCCCCAACATTTGTAATTACTGAGCTTTGCTGGTTTATCCAGATTTTTGTTAAACTCTTAAACCATATCCTACTTTGATTTGTGCATGTGCTTGTTACATCAGTTCATGGGGCTTGTTGATTTAATTTGGTGAATCCTTTTACTTAAAACCAGACAAAACCAGACTTAGTTCTTCTCTGGCTTCTTCTCTTCAGCACAGTTTATTCTGCAATTACATAGATAAATTTTTGTCCTAAAGTACTCAATGTTGTTGCAGATATGTCTTCGTTTTCCCACTGGCATGATCAACATCACCAATTAAATTCATTAATGATTATTGATAGCAATACTTTTCTTATAAGTAATTTCTAAGGAATGTTTTGGTAATATTATACAGCATACTTATCAAAAAATATCAACAAATTAGTTTTGTAAGATGCAATGCCCAGGGAAGATTTATTGGGCAAATACTTCATTAGAACAAGAGAACTGAAAAGAGCTAGTAATTTCTGAGCTATCTACAGTTTTGCTATAATACATTATTGTTGTAATGTACATTTTTTAACTGTGATGGAAAAGTAGCTAATAAAGCATTAAAGTATAATGTTTTCTTCTAGGTTCCAATGTAGCATAATCAGGGAGATTTAAGCAAAACAATGATAAATACTGTGATAAAATGAATCTGTCAGATTGGTGACATAGGTAGATGTTCAACCAACAGTGAGACCTCCAAAACAAACTCATGAATGGTGGATTTTACAAATCTAGCTAGGCATTTTGGGTTATGGTTTAACTTCCCAAACATGACTATGGAATGAATAGTCAGTTGAAATAGATATTTGCACAATTTTTTTTTCTTTTTTTTACAGATACCAGTGTAATTTAAACATTTTTGTGTTGGAATTACTGCTTTAACTGTATTTTAATTGTATTTGAAACAGAACAAAGTGAATATATACTGCAAAATATCTGAAAACACAGCAGTAAAAATTCAAGGTTTTTAAAAAAATATGCTTAGTTGTATTTGCAGAATAATTAGAATGATTGTATCCAAGTGCCATCTTGAAGTAAAAAATATTATTCTGAAGTATGGGATTTATATTAAATGCAGATTATTGGAGGGCATAATTGTAACTGCTTTGATGTCCAAAAATTCACTTCTGCATACTGGAAACTGCTTCCAGTTCTGCCCTTGAAGACAGATGTGAACTTTCCACTTCATTGCCTGGAGATGTTTTTTTGAAGAGAGCTCCATAAATGGTTCATTTTACAAGCACACTGTATATTATTCTAGTGTCAAAGGCTTGGGAATTGATTACATAGACTATAATATAGATATGATAATTTCTGGTATGTTTTAGAAAGAAATTTGAATTCTCTGTGCTGTACATCTGGAGTTATGATCTCTGTAATACAATTTTCATGCATTTATGTCTGCAGCTTTCCATAACCCATGTTTACAAAGGCTCTTGTTGTCTGTGGTTATTTAAAATTTTTACCAATATATAGCATAATTGATATTTTTTTTTTACTCAGGCAGATGCCTATTTTACCAAAAAGGTTTTATTTTTTTTTTTTTTTAAATTGGCTTACATGATATATATGATTTTAAAAAAATTAATAGTTAGAATGTAAATGAGAATTCCTAATTTAAACTATATAGTTGCATAAAAATATGAGTAAGTTTCTGTTTCAAAGATATCTTTCTTAAAACAAAAACAACAGACAAAACATGTAAAAAAATTATATCCTGGTTTTATAAATTATGAATTAAGGTGTCAATAAACTAGCTAAGTTGTTCAGTTGCCACAAAGCAAAGAACAAAACAATTATTTTGAATGTTTTTACCGAAAGGCTCTTTTTTTTTTTTTCTGGAAATTGTGCTAATTTTAGAAAAATAAGGAGATTTGGAGATGACCAGCAAAGGCTGTTCCACTTCTTTTTTTGTAAAATGTTGTTATTTCATTATTTTCAGACTATTTCATATATGAATATCCTGATTAGAGTGGAGAGGTTATAAATAGCAGAGAAAATGTGGAACTGTCTCTGAAGAAGAATAAAATTACCATAAAAATAAATGTAAAATTTTTGCTCAGGATTTTTACACAGAACAGTAGAGGTGCTATCTGGATAAGATCCTCAGTTTAGTTTAATCACCTGAATTCCATTGGCCGAATTTGGACTGCCATTGTGTAGAGAACAGAGATGAACACATTTGTTTCATCAACAACATTTTTCCAGAAAAAAATGCATTTTGTGTGTTAGTTTGACATGACATGTCTAACCCAGCTGACTCTTGTTGTTCAGCATCTCTTCTGTCTTCCTCTTTTTTCTTTTCTTTTTTTTTTCCCCACATGACTAGAAAGCGAAGAAAGAGAAGGGAGAAAGAAAGAAATACAAAACTTAGGAAGGAAGATGTTTTGGGGGCTGTTGGTTTTTGGTTTTTTTTTTCACTTTTGACTTTTCATCAAACAATTGAGAGCTATTGACTTCTTTGTCATTTTTATCTCCAGATGTTTGTTCTTGACTTAATAGGGAACCTGCAATTAAATTAATTAGAAGCTGACATTAGTATCACTCATCCTGGAAGACTGCATCATGTTATGTTATCTATGATGTAAACAGGTTCTTTAAAAAAGTGTTTCAAGGGTTGAGCAAATGCTTCAAGATTAATTAAGACTTGAAAATTTATTTTCAATGAGAAAATAAGATCAGTCTATTCTGAATAACAGCAACATGTTTGATAGACAGCTAATTGTAGTCCACATAGGCAATCATGAAGAAACAAAAGCTGACTACGTAAAAATTCAAATGAATGTTGCTCTTACTTACTTATATGCTATTCATGTTGTTTGTTTTTTGGTTTTGGTTATGTCTTTTTTTAATAAGGGATAAAAAAATAGAACTCAGTCCGAGATTTGGAGAATTAAAATTTTTGTTTGCTTTTGTGACGTATGTTAATATTTTGGGTGTAGAACTAAAGTAAGAGAATTGTTTACTTCCAAAAGGACAGATGGGTTCTTGTCAGTAGAGTAAAAAGAGCAGTTAACCTTAGAACCCAGAAACATTTTATATTAAAAGTATTTTAAAATATTTCTAAAAGTTTTCTACAATTGCAATATATCTAAAAGTTTTACCAAGGACATTTTAGCATCAAATACCCTTTCAAGACATGGTTGAAGACAAGCCATGCTTTCAAGATAAAAGTTAAGCTTCCATGCAGTTTCTGCTGACTTTGTGGTGTTAACCACAAGGATAAGGTTTGTTAAATCTGATGTAAGGTACAAAACCAATAAGTATGATTTAAAATACAAATGGAAACTGTGTGATTTCAAGATAAGTACAGCCATATTTATTCTGTTTTTTAGCATTACTGCTACAAAGTTTTGCCTAGTTTAAAACGGAAGCTATTTTCGTGACAAAATAACTCGATATTTGTTGCCAGAAGGGACTGTGAGTACAATGTATATTTGTAATCCAGCTACATGATGTAGGAAAGTGCTGAGCTTGTATCACATGAATTTTGGTCTTGCAATGCTTGCTTTAAAGTTTAACTTTTTAAAGTTTTAGTATGATTCTTTAGAAAGACAAATATAATTAAAAATTCATATTTTCACTGGATTTTTTTTCTGTCATCTAAGAGTCTACATGTAAAAAATTTTCGACAGATAGAGTAGTTATTGGAACAATTAACTTTGAAGATGGAGAAGTTCCTCCCCCATAATTTTGCATATCTTTCTAAAATAAATGCTGAAAGGTTGAGAGTAGAAACCTCTTGGTGAAACCAGATGGATTTGGGCATTAAAGGGTCAAATCTGTTGAGAATAATGGCCCCTTCTGACCATAAGAATATATTGAGTGAGTTGTTTGGCTTCCTACAGTGCCCTGCATAGATATGTGTGCGTGTGAATGTCCATCTGTGTATCACTCACACATGTATGAGTGTAAGATTATTGATTTGCCCTTTTCATGGAAAATTTAATATCTTAAATCTTCAGCAATTGGATTCTCTGTCTTCTCATCAAGGAGGAATTCTGAATCATCTTAACTAGCTAAGTAATTGTGTAATTAGTATTAAAGCTGAGCTAACATAGTTGCTTTGAGAGGATTCTTTATTCTTCTGGAGATAGCAAAAAGTAGCAAAAGAGCATCTAAGGACTGCAGGAAGATCATTTCAGGGGCACTTTGTTTTTTGCTATCTGTGTAGATTTTTTTTTCCCCGCTTCATAATCACTAAAGCAGTACTGTGTATATTCTGAGATGTGAAAAACTGAATTTTACAAGCTTAACACAAATAATCTTCAAGTAATTAATGTAGCATTCTGGGAGACTGGAAACATTTGATATTTTTGTTTAGAAAGAATTGTGGAGTTTCAATTAAAACTTATTCAGTCTTACAGAAACAAATATTTCCTCCAAAAATACAAATGAGGTTAATATTTTAAAAAGCTCCATTTTATGAATGCACTCCTGGACTCTGTGGATCGTATAGTTTGAGGTTTTACCCTGACTATGAATCTTTGGCGTGAGGTAACAGTATAATGCATGTGTCTATTACCAGGCATTGCAAGTCCATTGGGAAACTGAGTACTCTTACCATAGTTCAGCTCAGTATTTTGGGGTCTTACCTTTACTTACTTCCAAGGAGCTACCACTGATTCATAACACTAACGAGACAGAAAAGCTAAGTCACCTCATTTCACTGGCTTTGGTTTGTTTTGTGGTTGTTTTTGGTTTGGTTTGGTTTGGTTTTTTCCTAGCAGTTAAAACCTGTCTTTTCCTCTTATATTTAATATTTATATTGAGAGTTAGCAGTACATTTGTTTTGGGCAGACTTACATGGGTTTAGATTATTTGGTATTTTCTTTGCATAATTGTACTCATGGTGTCTCTTGAAAGTAAACTCAAGCTTATTATGTATGATTGCTGGAGTATATAGGATTTATTTGCACATTAAATGCCAAGAAAACATCTGCTTTAAGTCATACTGTAGCATCACAGTATGTTATGCTTTTAAACAGATTGCAAGCATGTTTCTGTAAGAAACATTGAGAAGAAATTTTAATGAATATTGGTCTGAAGTTTTCCAAGAAAAATATTTTATTTTTAATTCTTCATGTATGTGTTTGCCAAATTATGGAAGTGCACAGCATGCTCCGCTTTTCTGAGTTACAATGTTTGACAGGATTATCTTGCAGATTAAATGGCATATTCATTTTTAGGACAATCTTTCCAGTATTTCCTATTGTATGGCTGTACAAGGGCAAAATTGTAGGCAGGAAAGGGCAAGTTAAAATCAATGAGCAGGACATGCAGAAAAGGTAAGTATTAGTTAAAATGTGTCTACCACAGTTTTCTTAAGATATAATCAGCATAAATCTCAAAAGGAGGCAGAAGCCAAGACACTAAAAAAAGCTTGGTTTTCCCCTTTTGCACCTGCACCTCATGTCTCCCTTTGCCTTTCACTGGACTTTGGACTGCGTTGCCTCAAAGCTTGGGAGTTTGCCTCTTATCAGTAAAAATGGCCACACCTAATAAAAAAGTGTTATTCTGACCCGTATGTTGCAAAACCAGCCAGTTTTTTGTAGGAGATGGCGGCTGTGACTATTTCCGTGCTCCTGTGCTCTGCCATCTCTTCATGCTGCCCTTGTCATGACCTTAAAGCAGGCACGTTAGTATGGTTTTCACCTCCTCATTTTGGGTATTTAGGAGAGATGTCTGTTGGGAAGAGCTCAAGAAGTTGCTGGAAGGTGTATGTCCTTCTCAGCATGTATCGTATCACACAAAGTTGTGTTCCTTCTGCACAGATGTAATATCTATTTCCTTTGTTTACTTTATCATCTCTTTACTGCCATGGCAGCTGCCAGTATATCAGGAAATGGTTATATGCAACCTTCTCACTGTATTTGTAGCTAATGATTAATATAAATTTCCAAAGCCAGGTAAGTGATTTTCCTTCACTTTCTGCTCGACCTGTGCTCACTTCCTTGAGAACAGTCTGTTTCCTTGACTATGAATTATTCCCCAGTCTTTTTGTCTGTTTGTTTCTTTGCCTTTCCCCCTCATTTTCAGCACCTAAAGGATTCATATATCAATCACGTAACATGGAGAGCAAACATTATACATAAATCATTACTGAATGATAATAAACTCAAATGATAAAGCCAAGTACTATAAACATAAGTGATGAAACAGATATGCACACTGTGGTTCTGATTAAAGTAAGATTCAAACAGCAGAGATGAACTGAAAAATGGGAGTCAGTGGAAGTGTCTTTAGCTATTTAGAGCTTTTGAAAATCAGACCATTTATTTAGGTATCACAATACAGATTTAGGACCTTATTTCAAGCTATCTTTTTAAGAAAGGTTTATCTTTGGACTTTAGCGTAGGCTCTCAGCACATCTCAAATTCGTTCTTGAAGTGAGGTTTCTCTGGAGCATAGTTTGCTGCAGGCTCTCTCCCTAATCAGGAATAGATATAGTAGTCAGCCCACTAATGGTGTTTGTATCTGGAGATAATGTCCCATAGCCTGGTGAGCAAATTTGAGTAGCAAGGGTCAAAACTTTAGCTCCTCAGTTAAGTATTAAAATTTAGGTGAGATGCGGCTGGATGGAGCTAGGAATAAAAAAAAAAACAACCTTCTATTCTTTAAGCAAGTATTTCCATCCTCCTCCATAGCATTTCACTTGGAGTGTAGATCAGCCACTTCCACTTATGTGAAATAGCATGCCAATCCCTCTTCATAAAAGGGACTATTCATGCAGTAACAGACTAAATATGAGCAAAAGGCAGACACATTTCAATCTGTCTTAGCAGAGATTTTTGGTTTTGCAAAACATATTGTTGAAATGAACTACACATGTTAGTTTTAGGATTATCTGGTTTGCAAGAGCAAACAAAATGCAAAATGACTTTTCAGAATAATGATGTGTTTGTCTCTGTATTTCTATTGGGGATGACCAAATTAAAAAGATTTTACAGCGTATGGTTGAGCTGTTTATTAATATGATCCATTAAGGTTCAGATAAAAGGGTTGTATTTATAGTTTATCATCAAATATATATTCTCAGATGCGATAAAGATCCACTGAGCAGTAGGCACTCTGAAACATTAAGAATAGTTCTCCTTTTTACTACAGAATTCACCTCATCTAGTTCTATAGCTAAGCCCTAGTTTTTGAACAAAACCAATTTTCTCTAGACTCTCCATTAAAGGTCAGCATTGAACACAGGACTGAATAGACCACAAACTCTTAAGGGGGTGGAATTGTTTGTTGTTTTAGTGCCATCCGTGACACTAGACATTTTGTCAGTTCAGAGCAAATAATAGCAATGATGGGATGGGAATACTCACACTCTCTGCTGACCAATTGTGTGGGGAATAGTGATTCAGCTGCTAGAAGGCATAGAAAACAGTTATTATTTGAGACTGTTATAATAAAAGGTACAAAGGATCATGCTAGGGCTGCTCAACATCTACATATAGCCAAGGAGGATTGCAATAACCTAACATTATTAAAGCTCAAACTAGTTTGTAAATAACCAATTATTAAAAACTGTGTTTTACTATAAAATTATTACTTCAGACAGTAACAAGACCTTGGATTTCTTTGGTCTATGTGATCTAAATGGAACAACTACAATCATACTATCAAAGCAAGTTAAGAATAATGTAAATACAGGTCATATACTGCTGTTAATTAATGCACAACAGCATGTTCATTTGTCATGATTGCAAGTAAGTTGAAATTGTTTTAGTCATCTAATTGGGAATCTCCTTAAAAGAACCTGTGAAAGAGAATGTCATTGCAACAGTTGTCATCTGACTATGATTGTCAGATATATGCTGAAATATGTTTATGAATGTAATTATTATCTTTTTATCTTGGAAGTAAATACTGAATCTCCAGTGTCTTTTGTGAGTGAAAAGTGAGATACCAAAATAATATTGAAAACATGCTGGGATGGACTTTGTGGATTGGAAGACTGCTTAATATAAAGATGGTATTGTCATTGATGTGTAACGACAGAAAACTCTCCACATCTGATTTTCATGCATATTTTGTAGAAAAAGCCAACATTCAAAAATATCTTAAAGACTTAAAAAAACAAAAAGAAAATGAAAAATAAATCTAGTTCGTGTTTGTTTGATTGGCTTCTTGGTTTCTAAAAATTGTATTGCGTTTTAAGGCACTATCATGTATACCTATGACTACCAATATTGCTTGCACTATTGAGCATGCATAGTTTCCTGCCAGAAGAGGATTCCCCTATGGATCCTCTTACCTTTTATGAAGTTCATCACAGTGAAAGAAGGGTACACTGACTTGGGGTGATAGGAATAGGTTCTTTCTTTGACTACAGGACAGCAGTTAACTGTGGAAGCACTCTGAAAAAAACTTGGAGTATTACACTTTAGCAGAAAACCCAATACCCAAACCTAAATGCCACTCCACATATCTAACTCTTCAGATGTTCATACTGGAAATACAAAAATAAATGGATGGTAGTATGTATTCTAAAACAAAGCCATAGTATACAGTCTGGAAAGTTTGTATGTAAAAGTAAAAACATTTGAACTCAAGAAATCAACAATAGGATACATATTTTAATTAATCTTTGGTAGAGATGGAAAATCACAAGGACATTTATTATAGGAGAGACTTTTTTAACCCTCCCTTGATAAAACACTGGCTATTAACAGCTTTCCTAAATTCAATTTTATAGATTCACTAATTAAAACATTCAACCCATAGGCTTACAGGGTACCATTCTGTGTGAATTAGAGGTTAGTATTATTACAGATTTATATTGTGGTAGCACCTGGAGATTTTTCAGTGTTATCATGACAGACACTGCAAGTGTTGTCCCAAAACTTGTGGGATCGTTCACCCACTGTGCAAGCCAATAACACACAGAGTCAAGGTATTAGCTGTTTATTGCCGGTTCTGTGCAGAAGGGGATGCTAGGGGGTATCCCCACAAAACTAGCATACCCAGCACTAAAACAGTAATTCATTTATACATTGTAAATTAGCATAACTACCATATTCATTGTTTATCAACCTTCTACTGGTGCCCATAATTCCATATCTTAAAGCTGATTGGTGTGTAGTGTCCTCATCTTCATTTAAAGGTGCAGCGTCTTTTAATTTTACTGCGCAAGCTTGGTGGGTGAAGGTCTTCAGGTGGAGGCAAGTATCCTAACTTCTAGAGGTGTGGTTTTCATGTTATAATTAGATAAGTTCACCTAAAGGGCACATTTTTAACTGATTCATATGGTATAGCCAAGCTTACTGGGCTACCAGCCCACTAAAGTTTCTGGTTCCTAGTTTTAGGTGAATTTGTACCTTCTATTCCATTGTCTTGTCAAGAGCTTCTTACCCAAGTGATTTACATCAATTACTTATCTTTTGTTCCCTAAGTTTGTAAAAAATTACAAGCACAAAGATTTCAATATCACAAGTATGATATATAATTGTCTAAAGGAGCTCTATTCCTTGCACAGTTATAAAAGGACATGTACTCTGTTTCAGATTAATGTTTGTGGATTTTCATTGTAATCCAGAATTTCTCAAAGTCTACACAGATCTGAATTATCCCAATTCCACTGAAGTACTTAAGGCTCTTCCATTGACTTCTTTGGCCTTTGGATGATGCCCATATCCGGTTTGTTGCTTTTTCCTTCATTGGGGTTGTTTTTGCCATGGTAACAAAAGAAGTGGTCACCAGAGGCAGTAAAATGCTTGATGGGAATTTCGCTGTGTAAGTAAAACTGAGGAGAAAGGCTCATTCCTTTGTTCTGGGCAACAGCACCTCTACAGCTAAACCTGCCAAGACAAAGGAGGACTACCGGTCATCTTGTTACAACAGTGCATGAAAAAAGCAACAAACACATGACAGTGCAGTTAGATGCAGAGTAAAAACAAGTATAGTAATGTTCCCTCTCCACAATAAAAAAGCAGTTCTTTTTTGACAGCTTTGCTTCTTTTGTGTCTATGATGATGTATACTTTAGTGATACATTTTTGTGCATTGACAGCATACTTCTAAGCCTCTAAGGGCCTTCAGCAAAATAACTAAAGGAAATTAAATTATACACAGACACTATACATGTAAAAATCCCATTATCTATCAAATTTAATTACTAAAATAAAAATTTCCAAACAACAGAGCAGTTTCTAAAAAGACAAAATTTGAGCTTTTTCTGAAGGTGCTGGGATGTATCTTGAAGTAAGGTAAGGGCATACACATTTCAGAATTGTCATCACTTGAGGAAGTAGGTCATCCTTGTGTTGTCATATTCTGTATTTCATCTGTTCATAATTTAGTGGAATATTCAGCAGTCCCAACCCTATTAAAATTAAGGAGCAGATAATTCCTGACACATGGGAGAAACACTGATTCCTCTGTACTTCTCTGGTAATCTGCTGCAGTATTTACAATTCTCTTCCTTTAACACTTGGTGTGGGAGAAAAAGAAGAGATCATTAGCGACAGCAAACCAGCTGACAAAGTTCCATGAGTGCTTTCATTTTTTTCTGGAGCCAAAGCAAATCTTAGGGCATTAGGAATAACTTTCTCATTTTTCTACTACTCTATAAAATAGACCTTTTTATTTAAGATTTTAAATTTTGAAACCTTTTGACTGAAGAAAATATTACAGTTTCTGTTGCTAGGGTGTTATTTTTCAGCACATTCACAGAATCACATAATGGTTGCAGTTGAAAGGGACCTGTGGAGGTCATCAGGCTTTGTTTGACAGGATAATAACAAGGTAGAGAAGAATTTCTTGGGATGTACCAACACTTTAGAAAAATAGGTGGACTGTTTGGCACCTTTTTGAGCTCTTACGCTGTTGTTATCAGTCCAGCATCCAAGATGTGTTTATTCAGAAATTCACAGTCCCTGAAAGCTTCTGTTAGTGAGCAATCACAAATTTGAATGGAAGACATTAAGGATAAGGAAAAACAAAAAGGAGGGGAAGATCCAAATAGTGGTTGCCCATAGTCACTGCATTGAAGATAAAGGCTCCAGAGCAGATTTTGAGGGGGTAACTATGCACCCAGTGTACTGGTCAATGCTATCTCATTGCTATTGTGTGTTCTCCCATATCTTTATTCTTTTCTTATTTGTTGCAGTTTCTTCCAGCTCAAAAATCAAGGTGATATTCAGTAGGTCAGCTGTAGACATGAGTAACCGGTCTGATTAGCTACACTCTTGCCCTATAGTCAGTGGACACAAACAGGCACTTTAAAAGTGCCAGTGTTTTTATCTAATGTCCTATGATAGGTGAGATTAACTGCCTTCTAAATGTTCCTGGTTTTCTCCATCAAAGGTAAAAGTTACCAACCACAATTACAAATGTCTACACAATACACAACCACAATTCAGTGGAAATCCTGCTTTCTCGCCTGCTTAGGTAGTGCCTACCCCAGTGTTTTGAAAAATGCTAAGCTACAAATAAGATTTAACAGCCTGAAGAAGTAAGTGTTCAGTTGGACCACACTGAATAATTGTACGGTAATTTCAATAAACTTGAATTATGTGATTTGAATGTGTCTTCTAATATTCTGGAATGTTTCTTTCTCCCTCTAAAAGCATGAAATATATTGCCATTAAGAGATGCTGGAAGATGCTTAAAGCAACTGAAGGCAAAAAAAATCAAGAGGTAATTTTTAAGGGATTTAACGACAGTTTAACTCCAAAACGTTTCATTCTAAAGATGGCAAGCTAAAACAGCCTTCAGAAATTTAAGATTTCTTTTATTAGAACTGCTCGATTTCCTTCGGTAATGATTAGAATTCCCATAATCTAAGACAGAAGATTGTGGACTGCAGCCATAGAATAAAATAGATTTTACTTTTATTGCTGCCCATCAGACACCAAGTAAAAAAAGTAAAGTGCCTTACAGCAGCATGCAGAAAAGGCAACTCATCAAGCAGACTATATGCTAAGGTATCACAGTTCAGAACAAATACCAGCACTCTCAGTGGCAATGCCTTTTAGCAGGCAAAGGTTAAATATCATTTTTTTGGCATTTTTTTGTTCTGGGTTTCTGTTGCACTTCAAAGTTGACACAAAGAGAAGTAAGCTTTATTATATTCTTATTTTGATACTAGTTGTATCTTCCAACACACTGACCAAAGTCTTTTGAGACTTTTTTATATATACCATAACTGAGCTGCATAAGCCTGGATAGCAATCACTGTCTTCAGTAGCTCTGTACAGAAGTAGCCAGGAAGCATATAGCAAATATTTCTACTGATGCATACAGAAAAAATAGGTAAGAGTCTCTCACTCATTTTTGCTGTATTGGCTTCCCAGTGGCAACAGAAATAAATACATAAAATCCATTTTTTGTCATGTCAGTTTTTGTGACTTTTAATGTATACACCAACAAGCCACATAAGCAGTGGTAATTGGGTACGTATACAACTCTGCAGTGAAAATAGTTGAAAATAGCTTGCTTTATTTCATAGTTGTCATGGCGTAAGAGTAAGCTTATCAGTTAATGACAATAATCTGAGATGCTGAGATAACTTGATCTTCTTCAATCACATACTGAAAACTTTTTTTTGAGAAAGAGATAAAAGCTGGTCATCTTTTTGCATTGTTCAGATAACAATCTCAGCTTGATTGCAACTTCAAACAAAAAAAAGGCATTCTCAAACTAAAAAAGTAATCCCTTCCTCCTTCTATTGACAAACTTGTTAATTATGCAGGAATTATTGCTGGATTTGGTTGGTGGTGTTTTTTTTTTTTTTAAGTTGATGCTGTACATTTACCTGAACCAGCTTTTGTGGATTTCTATGATCTCTCTTTGGTGGCTGAAAGATAGCTTGACATTTAAAGTTGGCTAAATGCTACAAATTTATTTAATGCTAATTATATAATGCATTCTGCTCATGAGTACTATTACAGGAATGCAGTTTGTAAAACTGGTAGGATTTCATGAATCATTGAGTGATTTTGTTGGCAATCACATCATATGCTGAAATCAGCTGCTTTTCTCTGTGCCACCACTCCTATTGTATCGTACTCCAAACTGCAAATCACTAATGGCAAAGAAGATCTTCTAGTTTCAAACCTAAATTTATCCATGGACAATTCATATCCATTTGGTTTGTAGCCAGTATACCTTTCCCCCTATATAAATCATATTTGTGGGATCCATTTCCCTTGGTTAAATTAGCCATATTCTTCTAACCTCTTCTCCAAAAATCAGCCATCTGACTAGGCATTTGTTTGCACATTCTTTCTCCACTTGGGGTGAAATCCAAAAATATGTTTAAGATCCTAAGTGACATTTTAGACAATATTTATGTGTATAAATTCAGGAGAATGATCCTGGAAAACTGTCTGTGACCTCCACAGGCACACAGTATCTATGAAAACCTTTCTATATTTTCCTAATTCTGGACACCATAAAGGCTCAACTGTGGACCCTGTCTCTGCCAAGCTGGCTACTTAGGAAGGATGTAGGGTAATTTCCCTCTATAGGAGATGTGTTTTCCCTGCCTAGCAATTTCTTGACTCATCTCTACTAATTTGACTAATCATTTCATGGTGGCACAGGTTCAGTTATTGTTCTGGAATCCAGGTATGCTCAATGTGTAATAGTTTCATTTTTACGTGTAGAATAAATTATATTATCCATGAAAAAAATACAAGGTTTTTCTGACAGTATTCCTCCAGTAAACCCATATTGCTTTTTAGTATATGGCCCTTTTCTTCATCACAAGCATCAATTCTACTTTCTTTCAAATAATTTTCTAAAACTTTGTAAACATTTGAATTGGACTAGCAGAGCTGTAGTTACCAGAAACACTTCTACACATTAAATAGAAGTGGATGTGAGTTGAATGTGGGTAAGCTGTGTGTAACTCAATTTGGGTGGATTATGTATATCTCATAGCTGCTTGATTTGGCTTTCTCATGCCAATGTACTTTAATGAATACTATTAGACTATGATCGTGCATTTCCACATCCAATATGATGATTTCTATTCTGTGTGCTCATTTCCTGGTGACATTTGCTTGTGTTCAATCTAACTGTTATAAAAATTTGAGATTAAAGCACATATTAGGTGTACCATACCTTTAACTCTGAAGCAATCTTAACTGCACTGTGGATATCTTTTTATCTGCAAGGATACCAAATATTTTGTTGCTTGTTTAAATTAGCTTTGCAGAATTTGACTTAGCTCAATTTTTGGAAATTCATTCCTTATCCCTGCTTTTTCTGATCTTCAAGACAGAGTTTGCTATGCTTATCAGATTACTTTTCCTCTCTGGGTGTGCTATTCAGTTACTTTTTCTACTGTTTCATTAAGTGGCTTATTCATATGAGATCTTGGAAACATGCTGTACAAGTTTGTTAAAATAAAAACCAAATCAATTAAAAATAAATATCCCAGCTAAAACTGTTCTAGAGTCTCAGAATAAATAGTTTATATTAGTATTTATACCAGAGTTGTCTTAATTTGAAATGTATGTTTATTTTGTTTTCTAAGACACATACTCAAATCTATGCTTAGTAAAAAAGAAGATGGCAAATTTGAGTAATAAGAAAAATATTTTAGTCACTGCCTGCACTGCTTCTCCCCCTGTTTTGTTTATAAGGTAATTAGGGAGAAAAAGTGTGCTTTCTTTTCATAGATCTATTCAGTTTTTTATAATTAGAATATGGTTTTTGGTAAAGATTCTGATTTGCAATGTGTTTATTTTAGATACTGAAATCAGAAGGATATTAATTTTTCAGAGATTTATTTCTTAATGCTTTTTTCATTCCTATGTTGGTTTTGTGATTTTACTGTACTGCAAGCAGTAAAGAAGAAGAATTAGGAAGGGATAAAAATATGATCTAAGGAAGTAGTTGGCTGAGTTGGTTAGTGTCTAAATGAAACTAAAGCTTTTGCCTTCTGAAGTAACTTAGAGATGTTTTATGGGAAAAAGCGTTTGTTTTCACCTTCACAAATATATTAAGTACTTTGAGTTACTTTCAGTTAAAGAAAAACTCTAGTTTACCAATTAGTGTTTGCCAAGAGTAAGTAATGAATTTATCAACATACTGCAATAAAAAATCCTTGACTGGCAGGGAGATGGAATAGTTGACCCTATTATTTTCAACTTGAAATTATCTAACATTGTGGTATGCAAATACAAAAGCAAAGGAACTGAAATGCCTGAGCTCTTGCATGACAACTGAAAAATAGACATTCACAATGAATGTTAGATGTATGCCCTTTTCAGGATGACATTTGTTTAGTACAAAACTGAATGAGGAAAACGTTGTGGCACAGCTACTTTGTTCTGTCCAGCAATATGGGGTTGTAAGGATTGCTGAAAACACAGGGAGAGAGCCATGGATTCAGAATATTAAAGCACACTAGTATCACTTGTGATGCCAGTAATAGTGTCTACTGCCAATTCAGGAACCAAAGGGTGTGAAGAATTCTGTGAAGAGCTAAGAAGATTTATCTAGTGAAGACTGCTGAAACAAGATGACGTCCATTTCCCAAGTCCTAAGAAATTTGGGTTGACAGGCTAACTGAAAAGGTAGCCTCAGGGAAAAGCTTGCATTCAGGGCATGAGGTTAACTGAGGAGAAGACAGGTCTAAAACTGAGGCATATGACTTCACCGTACAAAATTTGATTTTACAGAGAACCATTCTGGGAGAGAATCAGAAGCTAGAGGGCTGGTGATACAAGAATATTTTTGTAGGCTCTTTTGTGATCAAGTATCTGCACGATTATAAAAACTTAGATTGTAATTTAAAACACACAGCTTGGGAAAAATATTTGCCATGCCTATATAACACTAAAAAATAAAGTGGCAAAGAGATGCAGATATAACAAAAGTCCAAGAAAACAATAGCAAGGTTCGTTAAATCACTGCATATCCGGACAATTCCAGGTCATTTCACTAGCATCACTTGCGTCAGTATGTCAGGGAGGCAAGACTGGGACTTCCATCTCTTGACAAGATTTAGTGCAGTTTGCCAATTTGGTCATCGTCACCTTCCCTTGCTCATGTTAATTGTCACTATTTTCCTTTTTAAGAGACTTGTTCTACTATGTGCTCAGCACAGAGCACAGTCCTTGAGTTGAAGAATTTTACTCCAGGGAAAAGAGACTGAATAGGGACCATGAGCAAAGCTGAGAGGAAACAGTGGCTGGGTAACTGTTTTGGTTTTTAAATACTTAATACTACTACTAAAGTTGCTGAAGTTATTATAGGCAGTTCAAAGAATTGAGTCGGTGAAGGATTTAAATGAGGGAAGGGAAGTGACTTGATGAATCTGAGAAGGAGCAAGTGTATGAGCAGTGAGTAGGCTGCAGCTGAAGAGGTACTAAATAGGATCTACATAACAAGCAGAGCTAGAAGTAGTAAGAGCCAAATGAAGATGTATAGAAAAGAAACAAGTATAGAGACCCTAGAAACTGGATATGGATATATTATAAGGAAATAAATGGAACTTATGTCACAAACAAATGGTACTGTGAGAAGAACATGTGCAATTAATGTATAAAGTAACATGTTCTTTAAGAATTTCTATATAGCATGTGTGTGAAATTCAGCAAACTCTTGAACCATGGATTATTTCCTGGTAGAAGCCACTTAATTATGTTTTTATGAAATTAAAGATGGTTAAAGCTAGATTCTGAGAAGCTTAATAACATTTAAGTATTGTCTTATTCCCATGCCCCATGCTGACAGAAGATGTATTAGCACAAATAATAACGGTATTATTTCTGCTTACACTGTGAAATGAGTATTTGTCAGGCTGATTGGAGAAGGCAAAACCTGCCCCCTTTTTACTGGGTTTAAAAGCTTTTAGGCCCTCCAATAAATTTAATTAAAAAATTAATCTATTATAGTTATCTAGTCAACTTTGTGTAGTGATTTACAATCTTTATGAGAAAAGAATCAAGGGTACTATGAAATTGGATCTTTTTTCTGTGGTCTATTTATGCAAAATGTTATCTAGTGTATTTAGTCACTTACAGACTCCTGATAATACTAACAGCATGATTTTCTGCGGGCCAAATTTGTTTCCTGGTGTGTTACTTCTATTTGAAGTTTATAAAAGACAGTTCACAACATACTTAGCTGTTTTCTAGGAAAAAAAAAGTTGCTGCCCATAAAAAGGGAGGAAAATATAGTAAAAATTCCAGATAAATCCCTCTAACAAATATTTGCAAGAAAACTAAGTTACATTTTACACATTCTTTAAAAAAGAAATTACTTTTATTTGTATTTCTTAATAAGTGCTTCCCAGATAAATGATGTGTGGTTGGAGCACTTTAAGTCCTATGGAGAAGGATCATCTGCCCTGACGGATTATGTTTTAATGCTTTTGTCCACAGAAAAGCTAGACCTAAATTATATTTAATAGTCTGAGACAGAGCCACATTCAGTTTGGAGTTGCAAAGGGTACAGTAACTAACTATTAGGGGCTTCATTGCATTTGGAGACAGCTGATTAAATCAATAAACTGCATTTATTGGGACAATAGTGCCAAATACTTTTAATAAATATTTATTTGTGTCAATTACTAGGACTCACTAGTTTGGTCATTTTCTTTAAAAGTAGAATAATAAATACACAAGGCAATAGTTAGATGACCTAACTGAAAATGCATGCATTCTTGCATTTCTTGTGCATGAAAAAAAATTTGTCAGACAAAGAAAATTATTTTAGACATTAAATAGCCTTTCCTTAGTTCCATTTCAACAAAATTAGCCCACATGAGCGTTTCTTACTAAATTTTGTTTTACATGCAATTGTCATTTTGTCTGCAGTTCTTGCAATTTATATTTCACTTATTAGCTTAATCAGCTATTTTTTCAAAGGGGCAGCATCACAGCAGTGATTCAGTTATTTTAAAAACAAAAAAACGAGAGAATTGTAAAGTCATTTAGCAATGGGATTTGTATCTGAAGTATGCAGATAGACTTCACAAATTGGGGTTTTGGTAGACTTTAGATAAGTCTAGAAAGTGTTTGAAACCAGCTAATCTCAAAATGTCTTAATGATACCAATGTGCTCAGAAATATCCTGGTTGGGATGTGAGAGCTGAGCACATAAGCTCCATCGTTAGGGATTAATAGAAAGATGCCTCACTTCTGGTTAACTATGTTGAAAAGCCATTTGTGGTCCTATCATGACCAACCCTTATCACTCTGTGAGAAATGCCATATCAATGACAAAATGCTGGCATCACCACGTGTTAAGTACTCTTGGTGGGAAAACCTGCCAGTGCATTTGCTGAAGTGAGGCCCCTCTACGCTGAAAAAGGCAGGTTGCCTGGAGTCAGAAGGAAAGCAGGGAGTCTGGTGCTTACACCCCTGTCATTCGGGCATTCTTTGGTGGCAGGGGC
The DNA here is from genome assembly GCF_000737465.1 of Haliaeetus leucocephalus. NCBI lineage: Eukaryota > Metazoa > Chordata > Aves > Accipitriformes > Accipitridae > Haliaeetus > Haliaeetus leucocephalus. The sequence continues at coordinate 10,421,910 of NW_010973187.1, read as the reverse complement.
AGTGCTGGAGTTCCAGTCTCTGCTTTTGGTGTTGCCTCATTTATTACTGTGTTGTTATTATAAAATGCGTGAATGTTTCTGGGGCTGCACAGTTCATCCAGATACCCCTTCTGCTAATTAGATGCCACATCTTCTGGGCAACTGATTATATACCGTTGGATGTTCTGCAGTATTCGATGGTATATAACTGATCAGTCATCTGTAATACCCTAATATTATCAGCAGTATTACCTATATAGTTACTAATAGAACAATTTTGCTGGTTTTCATGTGTTTTATATTCAGTAGGTCACTAAGTTCTCTAAATCAGAGAGATACAATAACTGAATTGCTGAGACCTTCCATTGTCACAGTAGAAGGAGTTGAAAACAAGCATACAAGGATTTTATTGTACAGCATAGATCTCTTCTTCTCCAGTGAAGCTCATTTTGCACTAGTGAAGTAGAGCTTCATTATCTATTCTAGTATCCAGAAGATTCTGGGCTTTTTCTTTCCTTTCAGTACTTTCTGTGTTTAAAATTTGCTTTTGCTAAAGAAACTGTACCCCAAATCCCACTGGAAACAGTCTCATTACTCCTCTCATGTAGTAGCTAGGCAACTGGCAACAAGATCTTTTGCACAGATACAAGCATTTGTCCTTTTTTTCTGATTTTCTGGGAAGAAGAGTAAAAGGAGCCAGTGTGCAGCAGGGATTTAGCAGTAAAGAGAGCAGACAGGTGATTGTCCTTCCGGGTTACAGCCATATTAAATTTCTACACTGATATATATACACAAATTCAAGAGGGGAAGGTAACTTCTGAAGAGAAACACAAAGATCCATGAGTCCCTGTTGGTCCCTTTTTACTCAGATTTACAAAATTAGAGAGACCTACTGATAGATTATAGAGGCTTTAGAAGACAGTAGCTGTTAGAAATACATAAGCAAACTTTGTACATAAAGGCTGTCAATACTTTGGAACAATGAAATTGTTTTCACAGTGTATTTTTATATTTGTTCAGCTTGGCTTTCTGGAACCTGACATGGTTCACTTCTGTTAGAAAGGTGTTATGGATCTTCCTGCAAGAGCAACAAACAGAGAAAATAACTTCTCAGTATGCGTAGTGTTCGGATTAAAAGTATTCAGCTGTATCAGTTGAGAAAGCCATATGATTTTACTGTTAAGTTTTCAAATAAGTAACTTCATATGTTTGTTGTATCACAGGTACAGGAATGGCTGTGCTTAAACTGCCAGACCCAAAGGGCAATGTCAGGACAACTTGGGGATATGGGCAAGGTGCCACTTCCGAAAGCAGGCCCTTCACAACCAGTATCCAAACCACCTGCTGCTCCTCAAAAACAGCCGATGCCTGCTGTCTCACATTCCCCTCAGAAGACTTCCACACCGCCTACTCCAGCAGCAGCAAAACCGAAAGAAGAACCAGGCGTTCAGAAGGAAGTTCCAAAACTTCAGCAGGGGAGACTGGAAAAAACATTGTCAGCTGATAAAATCCAACAAGGAATTCAAAAAGAAGATGCAAAACTTAAGCAGGGGAAACTTGTCAAGACACCCTCAGCTGATAAAATCCAACGTGTTTCTCAGAAGGAAGACCCAAGACTCCAGCAAACAAAACTGACAAAGGCAGCCTCATCTGATAAGATTTTACATGGAGTTCAGAAGGAGGATGCAAAATTTCAAGAGGCAAAACTGGCAAAAACATCCTCAGCTGATAAAATTTTGCATGGAGTCCAGAAGGAAGACATAAAACTTCAAGAGGCAAAACTGGCAAAGATACCCTCAGCTGACAAAATTTTACATGGAATTCAGAAAGAAGACCCAAAACTCCAACAGATGAAAATGGCAAAAGCACTATCAGCTGACAAAATCCAACCTGCAGCTCAGAAGGAAGATGCACAACGTCAGGAGGTCCAGTTGTCAAAGGCAGTTTCAGGTGATAAAATCCAACATGGAATTCAGAAAGAAGATCCAAAACTTCAGCATGAGAAAATCATGAAAACTTCATCAGTGGAGAAAATCCAACAGGAAGCTCAAAAAGAAGAACCAAAACTTCAGCAAGGGAAACTGTCAAAGACACTTTCAGCAGATAAAATTCCTGCAACAATAAGTTCAGACCAAAAGAAACCCCTAAGCACATTGGAAGAAGATAAAAAACCTGTGCTCCCAGAAAAGAGCACTTCACATCCAGAGGACAAAAAAGAACAAATTACAGCTGAGTCTAAAGATCGTGTTGCTGAACAGAAAGCAGAAGCTGAAGCACCTTATAAGGAACCGCAAGCTAAGAAGGAAGAGGATGTTAAGAAAGAGGGTTTGATAACTGGGATTTCACAAACGGTTTTGAAAGCTGAAAAAGCTCAGGAAGAAGAAATTCCTGTTCAAAAAGCACCTTTGCCAGGAACTGACCATGTGGAAGCAGTGAAAGAAAAAATAGTAAGTGGCTTTCTCACTCCCACCCCCCTTCTGCCTTGCTACAGTTTAGAATCTGATCCTGACAGACCCTTTCCTTTATGTCTTGCTGCTCTTTATTGTTATTCGCAGTATAGGATGATTCTAAATTATAAAGTCAATCCCTCCTGTTGAGTGAAAGTTTCACCAGATAGTCCTACGATCTAGATGCAACTTTTCAGTACTTCTTGCATGATTTTCTGTCTCAAGCAGTTAAGCATTTGAAACTAAGACAAAGTTCCTGTTTAATCATTTTTCCAATATTTCTGATTTATTTAGCTGCTTCTGTAGACTCTCCAGACTTTGGAGTTTAATTGTTGAAATTGGAATGTTTTCATAGTTCTTAATCAGAAAAGTAAATAATCTGTGATGGTAAGGTGTGCAGTGTTTTGCAATACCAAAATATAATAAACATTTGAGGAATACTTTGTGATGCCTGAACATGGTATGTTAAAGTATGCAATCTTTACATCTTTTTACTATTTCATTTGCCTGTCTCATATGGACAAGTACTTTTAGGTAGGGTTCTTGGTGGGCTCTCATCATCAAGTCAGATGAATGGATGAGTTTATGATAGCATGTACTAGAGGTCTGCATTTCTTAAATAAATGTGTTTGCTGGATTGTGAAGTCACCAACAAGTCAATCAGTTGAAGTGGGTAATATACACAATTTGCTAAAAAATGAAAAATGATGGTGTTTTATATCAGCATTGAAAATTAGGTGCTGATTATTATGTTATGAAAGTAGGAGTAGGTTTAGGAAAAGTGTTTAACCTTTGCCAAAATGATGTTTTCAAATAATCCCAGTCAAAAAGGTCAAGGGTGTTGTTTTTTTTTTTTATTGGGTTTTTTTAGTTTTGTTTTTTCCCATGGTGGTAACCAAGTTATTTGGACAGAAAAAATATTCTGAATCAGAAATTGTACTGTGGAAAATGGTACTGTTTTTATAAACCAAGTTTCCTGTCTGAAATATATCTCCTACCACATGTTGTGTTTCCTCCTCTTGATGGTATCAAGAGGTATAGTATCCCCTGATTGTAGCAAGGGAATCTCTGAATTATGCTCAGAGTAACATAGACAGAAATACTCCCTTCTGTAAGAAACTGGAAGGAGATCTAAGAAAATCCTATATCAATTTGATTATATCGTATCAAACATAAGACATTATTGCAGGACTTTCCAAGAAGAATAAGCTTAATTTTAGTTAACAAAATGTCACTTCTGGGGATTTTTTTAAATTCATATCAGAAAACCTAAGAAGTAGAATTAGAATTTTGTTACTGTTGTTAAAAATTTGGGGTTTTTTTTCTGTTGAAAAACATTTATAAGGGAAAATTTTCATCACATGCTAGTCTCAGTCCTGTCTGGTCATTTTTATGTTCTATAGGGAGGTAAATGCATATTATACTGTGGACAAATCCAAGATACATTGAATTTCCATCTCTGATAGCGACAGGTTTTAATCGTAGATTAATTAGTGATTTCTAATGTGGTGCACACATGTATTTCACTCTTATTTCACGTATATTTTACTTTCTTCCACTGCTTTCTAACTGAAATCAGGACTTCTTGAGTTAATACCATAAATAAGGATTATCTTTCTTTTGCTCTTATCAGACTTTGAAGCACACTTAGCTAAAGTTTGTAAAGCAGAAGTTTCATGAATAAAAATCCCAAACCCACAAACGCCATATATATCCACTTTTAAGTATTTTTAAAATTAGAACACTCTGCAATACAAACCAGAATTGAAAGAATGAAAAAGGAATAGCTATTTTTACACAAAAAAAAGACTTTTTTTCCCCATTTTTTTCCCCCTTTTTTGGTCCTTGGAAAAATCCTAACAAAAAAAAAAAGAGCAGCTCAAATCGTTCAGAATTAAAAATAAAGCTGGTGTCTAGCTTGTACTTTATAAAAATAACTCTTTTTTATTATTTTTAGTTATTGAAGTATTTTAATATTCTCCATGGTGGGCATCAAACATTATTAGATACAATTCTTCCCAAGAGAGCATGTGACAGAAGTGGAAGAGGAGATAACAATTTAGCTATCACACATTGATTCCATATCAGTGGGTAAAGGACAATATCTAGACTTTGAAGAATATATTTTACATGTATTTCAGGACAGAATCATATAAAGGAGTTCAGGTAGGTGTATTTTTAAACAGGGATGCAAGGGAAAACCTAATACTTTCTGCACTTGACAAACTGCTGATGCCATGTTATATCCAAAACTGTGCAAATGGTAATTACTAACTCTTGTGGTATTCCAATGAGATAAGTAAATAATACTATCCTCATTTTTCACTAAAAAAAAAAAAAAGACAGCAACACCCCAACAAGTCCCTAAAGACATGGAGAGGCTAAAGTTGTGATCCAGTAAAATCAGTAGAATGATCCTTGGAAAATCACAGGTATCAATTGTATTTACAGATCTAGCATCCTTTGAAACAAAAGTGACTTATATATTGAAACATTTTTAAATATTTGGGCTCAAAGTATGATTTAAGGTATCATAAAGCCATTTTTTTCTTCAAAACATTCTTTTTTCAGTAATATTTTAAACTGTAATTTCTTCAAAAAGATTTTAAAGAATAAACTGACTTTGCTCATGATTTACAGGACCCTTTCCTGAGATATCATCTTGTAATACTGACTATTCACATGTGCAATAGCAGTTAGCTGTTCTAACAGGGATGCCTAGAAATCTTGGATGATTATGACGTACAGTCTATCAGTATAACACAGTCATCTTGGAACTCACAAATTAACATATAAGCAGTTCAGCACATCTACATGAACACATTACCATGGTGTAAATTGGACATATATTTACAACACATCAGCTGCATTATGTAAGTGCCCTTACTATTACCTTCTTATGTTTACTGCGGAATGATCGTGTGCTTAGGTTGAGTAACCAGGTAGAAATTAATACATTGTAAATTGACATAATTATATTAACACATGCCATTAATTACAAAACACAGACCAGGGAGCCACAATAAGGAGGAGAAGGCTTATCTGTAAGCAGTTTTTCTGGGCACAAATAAAATGTTTCATTTTAATAATATAAAATTCAACTACAGATTAAACAGTTTAGTCAACCAAAATCTTTTTTTCACTCTGAAACTTTTTTTTTAGATAATGTAGATATCTTTATTTCTTCTATAAACAGAATGACCTTTTAAAAATCATGAGTTCCTTTGCAAATAAAATTTCTGTTCTGTGCAACAGAATGTAATCTTGCTAGCTTTAAATAATTTTTAAAAGTGACAAGACTATTTTTTTTTAAATCACAGTTTTCTTTTAACAGAGTTCTGACTGAATTTGATAACCAATGGGACTTTTTAAAGCACTAAGTTTTATATTTTGAAATAAGAATATTAAAAGTGAGGAAGTGTAAGAATAAATAATACTTTTAAAGCAAAAACTTCTAATGCAAAATAGATTTATGATGTATTGACATTGACACTGTAGAAGAGCCACTAGGATGTTACAAATACATCCTACATTAAATTATTTTTACCATTAATTAAAGAGTTTGCATTCTCTGTTTTTAAACTGTCTTATCCAGCCCGCCGCTTTTATAAGTCTCCTTGTTCCTCATGTCTCAAGGAGATCCTCCCATCAATGTCTGTATTAGAGTTAAATTTGTCCAGTATTAAAAACTCACAGTAGGCAAACTTTCAGAACAAATACCATTCAACTACTCAGAAAGGCCCAGTAATTCAACATGTACCAAAGTACTTCCACTTCGCAAGAAAAAAGTAGGGTTTTTTTCTTGTTGATTAAAATATATTTTTCATTCTCCAAGAGTTGTTGAATATATATATGATCCTCAGCAGCATTGTTTATGCAATATTTTGTTATTCACCTAAAGATCTTATGTTTATGGTATGTTTACAAGTCTGGCAATGATGCTGTCTTTGTGTATGTGATGGCCCGCCCTGTAGAAAATAAATTACCAGTCATTTAAGAATAGGTGTGGCTAATGACAATATCCCAATTCACAGCCTGTAGGAAATAGGGAAGAAAAGCATAAAGACCAAATATTATTTGGTTACATTTTGGATCTTGAAACATGATGTGCAGGAAAATTTTTGCATGATGTATCATGCGACAGACAAGTATAGATAGAAAATATATTCATATTGTGGTAGCCTTGAAAAGAAAGTTGGATTTTGCCATCATTTTTATTTCTAGTGATAAAGGAAGTCCCTCTTTATTGTAGATCTTTTTCTTCTCCTTACTGTACAAATAGTCTTTCCCATATTCAGTTTCCTATTATTCATAGCAGTGCTGTTATGTCATACACTGAGGTTCAACAACAGAGCAGGCAATAGCAATATTCCTTGCCATCGCCTCTGGTTTGGTCATTGAGTAGGTACTACACATTGGACTCACAGATAGTGGCACCATCACAAATTACAAGGAGAATGGCTGCAGTTGTTCCATGAGCAGTTGTTGTCTACCTATTTCTGAGCTTAACTGTTTTTAACTGCTTAGTTGACACCTTCTGTCTCTGCTTTACAAGTCACTGTATCACTACATCTCCCTGTGGAGAACCAAGATCTGACAGAGTCACTTTCAGTAGATGGATGCAATCTGTACGTCTACTCCTAGGAGACCTTCTGAGCTTGAACAATGTTTGGATTTTCTAGTAGATTACCAAAATTGATCAGTGTGTTTGGTTGGGTATGTCTTTATAAGTATGAACATATTGGAAATAAAATAAAAAATAACAATCAAATGTCATAGGTGAAATTTTAGTGAGTGGCATAATATTTCTAGGTAGAAGAATCCTTTGGTTTAATGAAATGCATATTTTTTTTTAAAACATAGGCCAATAAGTTCCCCTTAAACAGTTTATTCTTTAATAAAGGGAAGGAAAATGTAAATATAACATATGAAACCTAAGTTTTTTAACTATGCTTCATTGCTGACTCTTTATGAAGAGTATATATAATTCTGTCATTAAGGGCTGGAGAATATCCAAGAGTACATTTTTCAGAATAATAAGTGCTGAAGTGCTTAAGTGGTGATGACTTCCCAAAGTTGTTTGGAGTACTATAGGTTTCCCCATATTTATATATTAATCACAATCTTATCATTAGAGTTGTCCTTAGAAATATTTGTTTTCATATTTGATATTTAATTGCAATGGATTTTGCTCTCATATCAGATATTTGGATTTATCATATTGGGTACAATATAGTTAAGAACAGATGTAGTTTATATTCATGTTAGTATCTGATTTTGCAGATAATAAATCACTCCTGTAAAATAGAGATTCCTTAATATAATATTAATTAGTAGATTACTGTAATATTAATATTAGTGTTTTAATGTAGGGTTATGTGCACATTGATTTGCCTATAGGCAAGAATGGGTATTTTAAATGTAAATTAAATAATGAAAAAAACTGACTGGTTTTTAGAAATAAAATAACTAACGATAGCAAATATTTGGTTTATGATATTTTGGCATTAAATATAACTTTAGTGTGAATAAACATTTGAAAATACTTGTAATTGATAGCAACTTAACTTGACTGTAAATGTACCTTTAAATTAAAATTAACCATTGTCATAGTTTTCCTAATATATTTATTCCACGGTATTTTTTTTTAACTCAGCATATTGCCAAGGAAGTTGATAAATTAAACCTTTAAATAAATGGGCTGCTGTACTGCTGAAATCATTGACTTAGATTAGCAAAGTTGATAAATACTACCTACTTGTATTATTGAGGGCCATAACAAATATGAAGATCACTTCATATTATTAAAATCACGAGACTTTGGGCTGCTTGTTCTCAAATTGCTAGTGGAGGTGGGGACACTTCGTAAGATTGTCAGCTAAGATGACCTGTCATTTGGAGAGTGAGCTGTTTTGTTAGCGGAATGGTGAGGTACTTTCACTAAGTGCAGAGCATTTCACAGTTGAGAGAAGCAGGAGGGAAACTCTGGTGTGGTAAAACTTGCTGTAGGATATTCTTGGTATTTTTGTTATCTAAAGGAGGAGATAGAGGTGCTTGTCATTCAGAATGGTGTAGAAGGATCTGGAAGCTAGGAGAACAACTAAGTGTGTTTAATTAAGGATGAGAAGGAAAACATTGGTTATGATGCCCAGTTAGGTATGCCTGCCTTGTTTGCTTCCTTATTTCTTTTTATTAATAGCTGACTCTCATGCTTTCCTCCCTGCAATTACGTTTCCCTACCAGCAGCTTACCTCCGCATTACAAATTTACGGAGAAACTTCTTTTTTATGAGTTACTCAGAAAATGTTCGTACGGTGCCAAACTGCAGATATGGGGACATTCCAAATTGCATTAAATCATGCTTCAATACTCCACGTATTCAGTTGCATGTTACAATGTGTAACAGTTAAATCAACAAAATGAAACCATAGGTCCAAAATTTGAGAAGATTGACATATTTCTAGACAATTATAAAAGATTAAATGGGCAAAGAAATGAGCAGACCCCAGAAATACTACAGACTGACGTTTGGCAAGCTATATTACTTTGTATCTAGAACTATGTAGGCAGTTTTGAAACATAGGTAATTAAAATCCTCATTTACATTAACTCCCAAATAACTTGTCCCCTGCACATGTGAGCAAATGATTGATTATGATTAGTAAGTCTTCTGAAAACAATTAAATACAGTATTTGTTTATACTGAAAAAGAGAAGATCATCTTACCACTGATAAAATCAGTTGCCAGTGTGGACAGCCATGCAAAGCATAGTTAGATTCAATGCAAAAACTCAAAATTTGAGGAAATTTGTGTATTATTTTAATAGCTTTGAATACCAAAATCAGTGTTCAGTCCTTTATGGTTTAATATAATTCTTCTTGGCATCATAATTTTTCATCTGAGACATTAACTCATCTTTTAGAAAAAGATCACATGTATTTAATTGCCTGGAGACATTAAGAATTTATATATAAATATATACACACGCGTATGTATTTATTTTTTTAGGAAAAGGAGGATGACAAATCAGACACATCAAGCTCTCAGCAACAGAAAAGTCCACAAGGTCTGAGCGACACCGGGTATTCTTCTGATGGGATATCAAGTTCACTTGGTGAAATTCCAAGTCATATCCCCAGTGATGAAAAGGATTTACTCAGAGAATCTAATAAAAAAGACACTATTTCACAAGAAAGTCCACCAAGCCCCTCGGATCTAGCTAAATTGGAAAGTACTGTACTGTCTATTTTGGAAGCTCAGGCAAGTACGCTTTCTGATGAAAAAGCTGCAAAAAGTAAAGAGCTTTATGAAACGTACAGTGAACAGACAAAGGATCATCATAAAACAAAGCCTTTGCCAGTCACTCCAGAATCTTACAGTTCAGATGAGGAAGACCTGGAAGCTATTCAAGAAGGTGAAAGAACCATTGTAGAAGATGGCAAAGGAAGTGCTTCCTCCCAGGCAGACTACAAGGAAGAAGATGAAGGAGATGAGATATTGGCAAGAAGACAACGCTATGATTCTGTGGAAGACAGCAGTGAGAGTGAAAACTCACCTGTCCCGAGGAGAAAAAGAAGAGCTAGTGTTGGTTCTTCAAGCAGTGATGAGTACAAACGGGATGACAGTCAGGGATCAGGTGATGAGGAAGACTTCATTAGAAAACAGATTATAGAGATGAGTGCTGATGAAGACGCCTCAGGTTCTGAAGACGATGAATTCATTAGAAGTCAACTCAAAGAAATCAGTGTAACTGAAAGCCAAAAGAAAGAAGAAGTGAAAAGCAAAGCCAGAGGAACAGCTGGAAAACATAGAAGAATGGCACGGAAAAGTAGTGCAAGCTATGATGAGGATGCAGGAAGAAGACATTCATGGCACGATGACGATGATGAGACTTTTGATGAAAGCCCAGAGCCAAAATACAGGGAAACTAAAAGTCAAGACAGTGAAGAACTTGCAGTAACTGGAGGAGGAGGTCTTCGGCGTTTCAAAACAATAGAATTAAATAGTACAATAACAAACAAATATTCTGAAGCATCTGAACAACAGAAAGGTATTTTATATTTTGATGAAGAGCCTGAGCTAGAGATGGAGAGTCTTACAGATTCACCAGAAGATAGATCTAGAGGAGAAGGGTCTTCTAGTTTACATGCTTCTAGTTTCACACCAGGTACATCTCCTACTTCAGTGTCATCACTTGATGAAGATAGTGACAGCAGTCCTAGTCACAAAAAACTGGGAGGGGAGAGCAAACAACAGCGCAAAGCCAGGCATCGGTCACATGGTCCTCTTCTCCCAACTATTGAAGATTCTTCAGAAGAAGAAGAACTACGGGAAGAGGAAGAACTGCTAAAGGAGCAAGAGAAACAGCGTGAATTAGAACAGCAACAAAGAAAAAGTTCTAGCAAAAAATCTAAAAAGGACAAGGATGAACTAAGAGCTCAGAGAAGAAGGGAACGTCCAAAGACTCCACCAAGTAATCTTTCTCCCATTGAAGATGCATCTCCAACAGAAGAATTACGACAGGCAGCAGAAATGGAAGAGCTGCACAGATCTTCCTGTTCTGAATATTCACCTAGTATTGAGTCAGATCCTGAAGGATTTGAAATCAGCCCAGAAAAAATAATAGAAGTACAAAAAGTTTACAAATTGCCTACTGCTGTCTCTCTATACTCACCAACAGATGAACAACCAATTGGACTCCCAAAAGAAGAAAGTGGTCAAAAGACATTGAAAAGTGCCGAAGAGGTATATGAAGAGATGATGCATAAGACCCATAAATCTAAGTCATTTCAAATTGCAAATGAAAAAGATGAAGTATTTGAAAAAGAATCTTTATATGGTGGAATGTTAATAGAGGATTATATTTATGAATCTTTAGTAGAGGATACTTACAATGGAACTATTGATACTAATCTTGTAATGAGACAAGATGAGAGCAATGAATATATACAACAGAGAGGAAAAGAGAAAAAAGTAAGAGCTTCAGAACAGATCTATGAAGAACCACAGAAAATTACTGATCTACAGAAAGACTACTATAGCATTGAGACTTTACATTCTATTGTGCCTCAAGAAGATATTGTTTCTAGTTCTTACATTATCCCAGAAAGTCATGAAATAGTTGTATTAGACAGCGCAGTAACTTCCATCACTGAGGAAAAGCAGTTGTTAGATGCAGAAGCTGCTTATGAAGAGCTTATGAGAAGACAAAGAACGCAGCTAACCCCTGGGTCCAGTCCGACACAACCAACTTCAGGTTTTGTTCCCACATCCGATACAAAGGTATCTAGTGTTGGAGAAATAGTGGATAGTACATCTTTAACATCAAGCACTACTTCAGCAATCTCAGATGTATCACCTGTCAGCAGCACAGCACTTTCTATTCCAGATGTTAAAATAACACAGCATTTTACAGCAGAGGAAATTGAAGATGAATACTTAACAGACTATGCCAGAGAAATTCAAGAAATAATTTCTCATGAAACATCAATGTTGACATACTCTGAGACATCAGAAGGTGCTGCATCAGTTTTACCTTCTGATACAGCTTCCTTAACATCATCTACATCTTCAGTTTGTACCACAGACAGTTCATCACCTATAGACAGTGCAACCACAGGTTATGTAGATACAGCAGATGCTGTAAGTAAACTGGTAGATTCTGAAGGTGTCAGGATAATAACCCAAGTTCCCTTAACACCTACAAAAGAGTATTCTGAAGTGAGCATGCCTTATGAATCTATTGCCGGAGCCACTAAAAAGCCATCTATAGCATCAGATATGGAAAGTGTGGATCAAGCTGCAGTTTGTTTGCTTGAAACTGCACCTTCAGTAATGGCAACTACAGTTATAAAACCCAAGCAATATGCAACTGATGCCATTACCTTTGATACCTCCAAAGCAGAAAAGGAAGCAGCTGGAAAAATGAAAAGTACAGGAGAGGCTGGCATTGTCAAAATTCATCATGAAGATTCACACAAAGAATTGGGTGTTGATATAACAAGAATTAATTTCACTAGTGCTACATCTGAGCAACCAGCTGTATGTATAGCATCAGTACCAGTTACAGAGCCTGCATCAGAAACATCTTCTGTACCTACTCCCAGTGTTGTAAGTAAGGCCAGCATGGTCTTTGTGCCTTCCTCAGCTCCTGCTGTAACATCCAAAGTATTCTCACTTTTTAGAAGCTCTTCTTTGGATTCTCCTGCACAACCTCCCGCCTCCCGCCTCCTCCTCCTCCACCACCTCCTCCACCACCATTACCTCCACCTACTTTACCCAAGCCAGCTATTTATCCCAGAAAGAAGTCACAGATTAAGACTCCAGCAGCAACAGTTCCCACAGTGGTACCTTCAGTCACAAGTGTTCCAACACTAGAGTCCACAGCTGTATTAAAGAATCATGTGGTACCTATCACAAAAACATACACCCCAACACCACCTCCTGTACCACCCAAACCATCCTCCATTCCAGCAGGGCTGGTTTTCAGTCACAGGCCTGCTGAAGTAACTAAACCTCCAATTGCTCCTAAACCAGCAGTTCCTCCACTCCCAATAGCTGTTCATAAGCCAGCAGAAACACAGCCCAAACCAATAGGTTTGTCATTGACTTCAAGTATGACTCTGAATTTGGTCTCTGCAGCTGAATACAAAATAGCATCTCCCACTTCCCCTTTGTCTCCACACTCTAACAAATCTTCACCAAGGTTGACAAAACCCTCACAGGAAACCTATGTTGTCATCACATTGCCATCTGAGCCTGGAACTCCCACAGAAGCTATAACTAGTCAGGCTGTTACCAGCTGGCCTTTAGAAGCACCTTCTAAAGAACCGATTCCCCAGCCTATGCAACCAATTTTTACTCCATCCATGAAAACTATGGAAATTCAAAGTATGGCAGATCAGAGTATGTATATTTCAGGTGCTTTGCAAGCTATTCCTGTCACAACACAATCAACTTTTGACAAAATACCTAGTTCAAAATCAGGTGTAGTAACAACAGAGGTAACCAAGACAACAGTGTCTGTGGTTAAGGGCCCAGTGCCTGGTTATGGTTTAGGAAGTCTTGCTATTACTATGCCTCCAGAGCCACTCCATATAGTAGATCAACCCAGGTATAGAGAGAATGGAAGATTCCATCCTTTGGGTGATGTCATAGATCTTCGCACTTTAACTAAGATGGATATTGAAATGAGAGACAGCTGTATGGATCTGTCTGCTGTTTCCATGGATGTGAGAAGGCAAATGCCAGCAAGTGATACATGTGGGCGGCCAGTAAGTACTGTCCAACCAGCTATAATAAATCTTAGCACTGCATGTGTTGCCGATCCTTCCCTGTCTGTAGTCACTGAGACAGTAACTGTAATGACCTGCACCGCCACTGTAAGCTACACTGCCAGTACAGCCAGCCTTGTGGATCTGGGACATGCGATGACAACGCCGCTTCAGCTAACAACATCAAAACATTTTGAGCCTGCATACAGAGTAACAGGCAGCCAAGCATTCTCTGCAGGTAGAGATGAAGTGCCAATAAATTTATCCCTAGGTACTTCAACACATGCAGTGACATGGGCTACTACGAAGCCTGTTACTGTACCACCTGTTGGTGTTACAAACGGTTGGACTGATCTCTCCACTTCTCAAGAGCCAATGGAGAGTGGAGCAGTTGACCTTAGCACTACAAAATCCCACAGAACAGTAGTAACAATGGATGAAACTACTTCAGGTGTTGTAACAACAGTAATAGAAGATGATGAAAAGCCTGTGGATCTGACTGCAGGGAGAAGAGCTGTCTGCTGTGATATGGTTTATAAATTGCCATTTGGTAGGAGCTGTACAGCACAGCAGCCACCAACTACACTTCCAGAAGACCGCTTTGGTTACAGAGATGACCATTATCAGTATGATCGTTCAGGGTCATATGGCTACCGAGGAATGGGAGGTATGAAACCATCTATGTCTGACACAAATTTATCGGAAGCTGGACTGTTTGCATACAAAAGCAAGAATAGCTTTGATTATCGAGTTGGGGCAACTGATGCAGCAGTAGATCTTACTTCTGGAAGAGTTACTACAGGTCAGTATGACACAGCAGCAGATCTTTCTTTGAAATATAATTTTGATGTTCCCCACCTCATTTCAGGATGATTTTTATTATTTTTCCCCTCTTTCTGTTTTTTTGTTTTCTTTTGGACAGTGTGACAAATTATTCTGGATTACACGTGTTTTTCATTTCTTCATTTTACATATGTGTTTTGCACAGAGGTGCCTGCATGTGCCTGCATGTTCAGAAATGCTGTTTCCTTCACATCTAAAGTAAATCATTAACCTGAAGATTTGCATGCAGTTTCCCCCTCCCATTTAATTCATCAAGATGGGATGACTTTCAGAATCCACAAAGCAGCATTCTTTTGAGGGACTGGACTGTAACTTTGCCCTGTAATTTCAGGTGAGGTTATGGATTACTCAAGCAAGACTACTGGTCCTTATCCAGAGACTCGGCAGGTGATTTCTGGCATCGGGCTCAGTACACCACAGTATTCCCAAGCAAGAATGGTATCATCTCTGGCTTCCCAGTTTGGTGTTGGAAGTGTTTTAAGATCATCCAATGGTGTTGTTTATTCTTCAGTAGCGACTCCAATCCCATCCACATTTGCCATCACTACACAACCCGGTTCTATTTTCAGTACGACTGTCAGAGATTTACCTACTCTCCAAACAATTGACTCAGTGCCCTCTTTATCAACTTTGCAACAGAATCAGCCACTCCCAAGATCATACAGTTTCTTGACTACAGTGGCAGCTGAAAAAGATAGTGCAATTACTGCCATTGATATGGAGACAGGGTTACCACCTCTTACTATAGAAACTATTACCACTGAGCCAACCAACTTGATACCTGCTTTAACTACAGCATCTGAAGTTTATACAGACGTAATTGAAGATGAGGTTGCCCTTCTCATTGCCCCTGAAGAAGGCAAACAGCAGCAGCTTGATTTGGAGCGTGAACTTCTTGAGCTTGAGAAAATTAAGCAGCAGCGCTTTGCAGAAGAGCTGGAATGGGAACGTCAGGAAATTCAAAGATTTAGGGAACAAGAAAAGTTTATGGTGCAAAAAAAGCTTGAGGAGTTGCAATCCATGAAACATCATCTCTTATTTCAGCAAGAGGAAGAACGACAAGCTCAGTTTATGATGAGGCAAGAGACATTAGCCCAGCAGCAATTGCAGCTTGAACAATTCCAACAACTTCAACAACAGCTCCACCAACAGTTAGAGGAGCAAAAAATTCGTCAAATATATCAGTATGGTTATGACCCTTCAGGAACTGGCTCACCACAAACTACCACAGATCAAACACTTTTGGAAGGACAGTATGCAACCTCAGAAAATGGGCAGTTTTGGCCTACTGATGACGCAACCACTACGGCTTCAGGAGTGCTGGGTATTGAAATTCCACAAAGCCAAACATGGTATACAGTTCAGTCTGATGGCATTACCCAATACATACCTAGGTCTGGTATCCTAAGCTCTGTTTCAGAAATGTCTCTTAAGGATATTGATGTTAGAGAGGAGAAGCAATTGAAAAAGAGAAGTTCTATGCCAAAATTACGTGGTCCGTATGAGGAGCTTGAGGAGACCCTGGAAGAAGAGCCCCGGTGCTTCAAAAAGATAGTGGACAGTGGAGTGCAAACTGATGATGAAGACGGAGCAGACAGAGGTTACACAAACAGGAGACGGAGAACTAAGAAGAGTGTTGATACGAGTGTTCAGACAGATGATGAAGATCAAGATGAATGGGATCTTTCTAGCAGATCCAGAAGGAAGCCTCGTGTAGGGAAATACAGTGAGAGTACCACTGAGGCAGACAAAGCTAAACAATTCTCCAAGGTATCTAGTATTGCAGTTCAGACAGTGGCAGAGATTTCAGTACAAACAGAACCTGTAGGAACAATAAGAACACCTTCAATCAGGGCCCGATTGGATGCTAAGGTTGAAATCATAAAGCACATTTCAGCTCCAGAAAAGACATATAAAGGAGAAAGTTTGGGATGTCAAACAGAGACAGAGTCAGATACTCAAAGTCCCCAATATCTGTCAGCTTCATCTCCTCAGAAAGATAAAAAACGCCCAACACCATTAGAGATAGGATACTCATCCCACCTTCGTCCAGACTCCACATTGCAGGTAGTCCCTTCCCCTCCCAAATCTCCCAAAGTTCTCTATTCACCCATTTCACCTGTTTCACCAAGCAAAGTTATAGAGTCAGCATTTGTGCCCTATGAAAAACCCATCACTGATGACATCAGCCCTCAGAAGATGCTGCATGCTGACATTGCCACGGTTCCTCCATCAAGCCCAAAGGCAGCAAAGATGATGCAACGCTCTATGTCTGATCCTAAGCCCCTGAGTCCCACAGCAGAAGACAGTTCCAGAGCTCAGTTTCAGTACACTGAGGGTTTCATGGTAAGAAGTATTTGCTTGCTTTTTTTTTTTTTTTCATTTTTTTTTAATATGCAATTCTACAGCTATCAGTACAGCATGAGGGCTGACACACTCATCTGCAATACCTGTATATGTAGTCTTTTTGCACACCTTGCTGAAAAGTCCCAAGGAATGTCTGCTGTCTAAAGCAATGGTTATTTGCTTCATTGCTTTGCCTGGAAATAGAGGAATCGATATTACAGTCTTACTAAGATGCAGAAAAAAACACAACAAATTCTTGTTCAGAATTTGGAAGTTACTTTATGTTTTACATGGCAATTAATTGCTAACATAGTGGTTACCACCAATTCTTCAGAAAATGAAAAGCATTTTCTTTCTAATCATAAACCACCCAGCTCTTGTGGCACAGTCTGTAGTGCATTTACCGTGAAATTACTGCATGTGCCTTCTGAGAGGCAGCTAACACCAGATCTATAATTACCTTAGTTAGCTGACCTTTTTGACCCTTGTGAGATTTCTTGGCCATTTGTGATTCTGTGGGTAATCTTTTGTGTCCCAATGTGTACATCTTTTACCTCTCCCAGACCAAAAGGTCTCATATCACAATTCCATTTTTTGTTTGTTTGTTTTGGATAAGGATTATCAAGAAGTTATCCAAGTGTTGAGGGCTGTTTCTTATGGGGTCAGGGAAGGCAATTTTGTATAAGGCTGACATCATCAGGAGTAAAGTTTCTCATTTCTGCAGTATTCCTTTTCCTTGAGTAGTAAGATTTCTGATTTGGGAGTCAGTCCATTATTTATGAATAAGCGGAAGAAGTCTTGGCTAACAAAATACGTTTATAATTTAACATGTTCTTGGCTGTCCTTGTGTCCGAGTCCATTCTTTTCTGTCAGTTGCAGGGTCATTTTCTTATTTGTCAGAGCTCTGGAAGAGTTGCCATTTGAGTTCTTCAGCAATTTTTATCTTTTATGTTCAGTTATCTGTGAATACATGAGTGATTAGTACAGGCTGGATAGAATAAAGAGGGTTTGTTCTCTATGTTTGATAATTTGTGGTGGCTTTCAAATGCAGAATTGTCTGGTTATATCCTCCAAGGCTCCCACTGTAAGCAGTTTCTGCAGCTTCACATATTTGTGTGGATATTAAATGCTTACTATGCTGTTACTGCTTGGAAAACAGTACTTGGAAGTTTGAAGGGAAAACTGTAGTCATGGCATTGGCACTCCATATCAACATCATTCCCTAATGCAGGATTAGCACAGTGGGGGAAACTGTGGCACAAGCACTAAAATTTCATGTAGAGGGTTTGGAACAGCATCTTGATGAACGTTGCTCATGAGTTAGAAATTGTTGGGTTCTACTAGATATTGGAGAGGAAGTATAATATTGTAAAATAACTGTCAGCGTAGTGAAGCTATTACTGAGGACAGATTATTCAGTTCACTTATTTCATAGATACATGTATATTTGATATGAATTGTATACTTTATAGGATGGATGATAAATTTTATAAACAGCTGATTGTTTAAAGGCCTTTACAGTAGAGTTTGAACACATACAGTATTCATTAATGAGACATGGAAACAAAGGGCTTGTACATCGTTGTTTATTTTTTACCCAAGTTTATTACCATTTTGCTTTGACCCCAAACACTAATGATCTATATTGTTCTTATTAGCGTGC
This sequence comes from Haliaeetus leucocephalus, assembly GCF_000737465.1. Taxonomy (NCBI): domain Eukaryota; kingdom Metazoa; phylum Chordata; class Aves; order Accipitriformes; family Accipitridae; genus Haliaeetus; species Haliaeetus leucocephalus. The sequence continues at coordinate 10,403,358 of NW_010973187.1, read as the reverse complement.
AGCCATCAAGCAGCAAACAGCTCATGTCTCAAAGTACTTACAGTCTAAATAAATGAAGTGGACATTTTTATGGAACATAGGGTGCCATTAGACAAGCACAAGGAAAGTAAAAAAATTCCATGGATATAAAGTGGGCTGCACTAACTGTGTCATGCAACATATGGTGAGGAAGCGGCTCTGTAAACCTCCCATGATCATCATGGCTGCTTTCAGCTCTGATGTTATGTTAAGCATTAAGTCTGTTATACCCTCTCTTTCTGACAGAGTTTTGTTAATTAAATATCTGAGGTTCAGTTAGCTTAGGCTGGGATCAGGTACATGAAATTTAGAGGAGGAAAAGAGATATATGACAAAAAAAGAAAATATTTACAGTGACACTTAGAGGAAGTAATCTAATGACCTCATCAGCATCTGGAAATATGGTCATAAATTACTTTTGCAATTGCTATATCAGTTTCAGTTCTCAATTACTCTGTCCAGTTATGTTGTCAAGGACAGATCTTCAGTATAAGATCTAAATGATCTCCTAGTTTCCATGAGACTTACAGTATTCTCTCCAACATGTCTATGTTTGTTTATACCAGCTGAGAACCTGGTTTTAGGACTGTAAGATCTTGGAAGCACAGGAAGGAGTGGACAGTGATTTCTTTTTTCGTACCTTTTGTCAGTGTGTCACAGTGGAAGTTCTTCCTGAAAGTTAGCATACACACAGTGTCACTGCTGACAAAGCGTAAACCTTGTTGACATTTTTTCAACTCTAGACTTGTGTTGTTATAGCAATATTGTTGTTATACTTGAGTTTAAATACAGGATCGCTTTTGTATTATCCTGCTAAGTATGAAAGTAACATGTTTCCTCAACTTTAGAATATTTTTGGCACTGGGACTGTTTTTACATTCTTTGTTTGTACAGTGCCCACAACAGCTAAAGTCCTTGTCTGTTAATTCTCTTGTGTACTCCTTTTGTGCCTCCTGACTGGAGAGCTCATAATTGCTTAATTATAAAAAGGGAAAGGTAGAAGGGACCAGTTAATGTCATTCAAAACAATGAATTTCAGTGCAGAAAAACTTGTGAAACAGCACACTCTGGAAAAGAGAATTTACTAGAACTGAACATAAAAGAATAAAATGGAAATGAAAGATTGATCTTTCACTACCTTAGGGAAATGGAGTGTGTATATGAATATTTTTTGCGTGGATGAATATCCCATCACTTTTTTAATAGTTCTTGTTTCAGTGTTATGTCTTTGTCTGCATTCATAAACATTGCAGGTGAAAAGGGTGTTCATGGGTTCATGTATACGTTTCACAGGCTTCTTTTTATGACAGTTTATCAAAAAAGTTGATCCTTACACAATCAATGGGACTAAAGGGGTAAGAATAAAATTGGTGTCTTTCTAAGGATTACAATGAAACGATACCTTGTCCTTCAGGCAATACACTTTTATCATTGATGTACTTCTTCCACTGAAAAATACATTTATTACAACATTTCAAGAAAAAAGATTATGGAGACTATGACTAAGACAGTTAAATTATGTCTCTATGTTTTAGAACTGCTGCTTTAAATATAATTTTATTCTTTAATGCACCCTTTATAGGAAGTTACTACAATGTTTTATCTAATCTAGTATAAGTGAAAGGCTGAAGAACAGCCTGGCAGGTAATCACATAATAATAAGTATCCAGATAATATTGCTTCAGTGATGGCACATTTAATTTCCGGGTAACAAGTTATATGTTTACATTACATTTTCATTTACCATCTATTGTAGTCATTGCCTCTATTTGAACACTTGAATGACCATAGAAGGTGGCTTCCTATTAATCCAAAGTAAAGGTATTGCTTTCCATTATGTTCGCTTTGGTAGTTCCTATGTGCTGTACATTTCTGTGATATGTATTAGTAATCAAGTGTAGCTGTGTCAAGGAAAAATTGTGAGCTATAGGTTGTCAGCACCAAAAAAAGTTGTGGAAGCCACCCATCTGGAATTGATACTTTGTAAAGATACCTAATTTTCCTGTTTTGTGAGCTTTGTGCTGCTTGAGCTCCCAGTGGCAATGAGCTCCCCAACAATGAGTTTGATAAACTGCCCTGCATTCCAGCATGGTAGGATTCCATGGAGAACAAAGCCATAGCAGTGGTTTCCATGAGCGCACTAGGAAGTGTTAGTAGAGTTTGGAAGTGGAGACTGAAACTCGTCCATTCGGCAGCATCAGAAAATTGTGAGTACCTGTCTAGTTTAATAAAGAAATAGCTTTACACCAGTGCATCACAAAATCAAGTCACATGCCAGTCACAGTCAACTTCAGCACTTGTACACATTGCATATGTGTAATCAAAGATGGAAGTTGTCTTCCTTTTGCCTTTGGATGCAAAATGCCTGCTCAACTAAACTGAAGCTAATTGCAAAAGATCTTGCACATGAACTGTCACACATGTAACACCTACAGCTAAGTAATGCATAAAGACTCAGCAGAAGTGTTCGTATTAGTGAAACTAATGCAAAGACACATCTGTCAACAGCCTGTCAGCTTCAGGGTAGGAACTGTACATTTAAGTTTCAACACTTAGAACAAATTCTATCAACCTGTTTATTAAAACAGTTAACAGAGACTTTTCTCAAATTTTTCATCTGATGTGAGTTGCTGCAATTGTAAGGCAAATATAATTCAAATACGTATACTGTAGTAAAAAAAGATAATGATTTCAAGCAAAATCCCAAAAGGTTGTTTCTTTATTTAGATAAGAATTGCAGGACTTCGTCTGTAATAAGAGCAGAAGCAATTTTATACTGATTTTAAAAAAGTGATTTTAAAACTGTAAATTTCCTTAAATGACGTAAATTTAAAAGTAATGAAAACAAAGCACATTAATCTGTGTTTTATCTTCTATGGTATTCTAAAGTTTTCAACTTTAAAACTGAAGGTTAGGACTTCAGTGATTTGGGCTGTCCTTTGCTGTGTCAGACAAACTGTACATCTGGGCACTGAAGAGGGGAAACAGGGTAGTTGTTCCCAGTAAAATTTAAACCTTCCATGTATTATATCCATGATGTTTTGCTTGTTTATTCAGGACTAAGCTGATCACCAGACTTGTATTTCAGCAAGGAATGTTCTGCTTGGTTAATGAATGGAAAGAGTAGGGATAATTACCTGGTTTAAGGTTGGGTATTTCTGTTTGTTTACCTTCCTCAGAAGCAGGGAGTAGGTTTATTTCTTAGTGGCATGCCAGAATTTCAGGTAGCAGGTTTCTGCTGTTGTTGGAGCACAGGACATTGATGTTTCCCTTGGTTTCTTGTTATCTGGGCTTAATTGCAGCTAAAAGGAGTGGGTACTTTGTTATAGCTCTTATAGTTACTGTAAAATATTCAGAAGTCTTTTGTGGTCTGAGAGATAGGTGGTCAGATGGTTGTAACAGCAAAAGGCTTAATTCAGTGACTTCAAATTTCCATTTTAGTCCCATGATTCAGTCCAGAAAAAAAGAAAGAACTTTTTTTTTTTCTGTAAAAGTTATATTTCAATATGAAGGAGCCATTACCTCCTGCAGAAAAAGCTGCTGTTTGGGTTTAAGTACAGATGGGTGTTGAGTGAGGAACCGTCTTTGGTAGGATGTTAGAGTAACAGATATAAGTACAAAGGTATTTTTTTCCTTTGCTTCCAAGTGACATCTGTGGGCCGTGGTTTAATGAAACTCTTCTTTAGGCACTGGTGACAAATGGTCCTTCATTTTGGCCATGCGTACACCAGTCTTAAAGAACAGTCTGGGAGCAGCCCGATTTGCATGATTCATATGGTTTGCATGCAGTCTGTGAACTGCGTACCTGGGTCTGCCTGACAGTTTGTTACCACACTTCGCAATAGGCTAAGTCACCATGTAAGATTAGGCACGCATGTTCCTGCATCCCTGAAGAGTGCCCTGCAGCTACATATGAGGCTGGTTCATTGCTTATAGATAGGAGACCTTGGGATTGAATTCAGGCCAGCAATCCAGAGAAGATGTAGATGCACCCACTGAGTTCCTTTTGTGCTTGAATATCGTCACACACTTTTTTGTGTGTTTCAAAGAAATTCACTGGAAACTGAGTTGAAAAGATGATCTCACATCTAGAAACAATACTAGACAATCTTATCCCTGTGTAAATAGTAAAATAGGACTCATTTATCTTCTCCTTTAACTGTGTGGTTTTAGCTAGATTTAAGATTACTTTTTCCAGTAATGGTTTGAATTATTTACAATTTAGAGTCCTGTTAACATTTCAAGCTACTGCTTCCTGTGCTGTATTTGAAATCCTTTGGAATGACATTTATGTGACTCAGATGAGGTGTCTTTTTTCCATCTGTCAGGTCTTCAAAACAGAAAGACTACCCCACATTTGGTCAACATATCATATAAACTTTGTTTCCTAAGCACATTTAACTGGGTTAGTCAGTCTTGCCTGATACTTTCAAATTAGTCGATTTCACACCTTCTCTATTCAACCAAGGGACATTCATGCATAATAGAAAATTACTATGGTATTCACTCTTTTCCTTTTCAAAGGGAATCCTTAACAATCTTTTATAAAGCATGAGATTTATGGCAGAGTTGACAAAGAGACTAGGTTTTCTGTCACTTGGGCCTTTTCTCACCTGCTGTCAGCTTATCCATCTTCCTCTTAAGCCAGCTGTCATATACACATTAAAAAAACACTCCTGGCCACAAATTCCATCCCTCACTCTTTTATCTTCCATAAAAGACAAAGAAGAATGAAGGTACGGTAATATCTTTCCACTCATTTCCAGCTGACTTGGTTATCATGGTTATCCATTTTAGGAATACTTTGAGGTTTGGGTGTGGAGAGAGGCCAATATCATGTTCCCTGCTTTAAATAATAAATACAGCATATAAATGTATACAGCAGAACAAAGCAGGCACAGAAGAATGACAGAGGGAGAGGTGCATACCAACCAGCAGGTTTTGGCCTACTTCAGCTCTGTTTTCCTCAGACTTTCATCTTCTGTCAAGCCATGGATTACTGTAGTTAGTCTGAATATGTAGTAGGAGGGTAAATCTTCTGCTAGTGTAATTGCCTGACTGAACTCAAAAGAGAGTTTCTTTCACATGTTCTGCTGATAAATTTGGCTTCCTGCATTTTATTCTGTCAACTCTTTTATGAGCAGCTATGACTGAAGCACAAGAAAATCATATTGTACTGAGCGAATGAACATACATTCTCCAAAAGGAGCAGAAGACCAATGTCTATGAAATGTTCCCTAGAAAGGAAGCACTGGCTGTACTATGTTAGCAAGTTTTTTGGTAGAATAAAAGCAGAACAGTAGATCAAAATAGCTGATGCTAAAGTATCTGTGAGTATACCATGTTGTTGTCCAAAAGGGCCCAGTCATTGGTTTGGACTGGTTTTCCTTGCTGGGATTTGAGCATATTTGAAGTACACTTAGGACAGAGCTTCCTATCTAGTTTTCTCTGGAAGGAACCTGGTTTGCATGCAGGAAAACCTCCCTGCAAACCATAGCAATGTGCACTAGCTACAGAAAACCAATTTATTCTTGTCAAAGTAGTCCAAACTTCATCTCATAACAAAGTGCAAGCTTTTCCCCATCATTTTATTAAAATATTTTTAAGTTTGTAAAATATTGTCTTGATCAGCCAAATGTGATTAAATGTTGCTTGGAAGTGATCCAAGACTGGCAAAAATCCATGATAGCTCATATGTCCTATATGAAGATTACTAAAAAAAAAAAAACAGAACCACAGTACATCCAAAACTTATGATCGGGTATAATTAAATATAACAAAATATTCTGAACAGTAAAAAGATATTCTGTATACATCTTCATTCTCCACTGTGTGAATGGTTCCTTTCCTCTGCATATGAGGCCTCCAGAGTGCTCCTTTAACACAGAACAGTGCATTCAAAATTCTCCCTGTTTTTTGTTTTGGGGTTAGGTTTTTGTTTTTAGAAACAGTTCAGGGTATGCCAGTATTGAGATAATTATTCTGTGCAATCAGTTCCTTAGGATTTAAAAGGGTGCATCTCCATTAAATCCTGATACCTGGGCATACTTTCTCCAGGGACATACTTGTCCCTGGAGATTAATCTATTTTTACCATATGAGCTACTAAAAATTTCAAAACTCTACATTTTCCCCTAAAGAAAAATATGAAAAATATCTGCAGAGCTAGATATACCCCATACGATCACCCCAAAAAGTAAAAATAAAAAAAAGGATGAAATGAAGGAAGCCAGTAATCTTTGGGCTAGTTGTGTGTTGTTAATACCCATCACTGCATTATTAACTTCATAAATCATCTGCCAGAGCTCTGAAGTTTTACTTCTCATCTCTAGAAATACTGGGTAGGCCACATTCTCTTGTGCTATCAGTATTTCAGATTGCAGTGTGGGCTAATAGCACCTAACAGTTTGTGGGTTTTTTTTTAAATTGATAAGGCTTGCCTATGTTAGAACTAAGTTTACCTCAGTTCTGATCCTCAAAATCCTTCTATTCAGGCATTGGTTTTCTGAGTCAGTGACTTCATATTAAAAATAATTTGTTAAGATAAATAACCTTATTTACAGTTATAAATTAAACTAGGTGTAGGCATAGGGGTTTACATACTGATGCTGCAAAATTATATTTAAGTAGTATGAAATATTGAGAAAAATAGTCCCTTCTACTGTACTTCTTTACTTTCTTACTCTAGCACAATATTATTTATTGATAATCTAAAAGTTTTGCAATTACTATTTTTTAATGGAAGTTTACTTTCCATCTGCCGGCTGAAAATAGATATCTTAGGTCAAATTGGTCACTGTCAAACTGGAAGGCAGTTTTTAGTGGGTCAAACAAGGGTTTGTCATAGGCTTTACTTTAATAATTCAATTGCAATTTAGAGTATGGAAAAAGCACTCATATAGCACTTGCAGATCAATATAGGAAACACAATTACTTTGGAAAGCAGAATTGCAATTCAGAACAATGTTCTAAAACCAAATTCAGTAGTGATACAGACACTACAGGTACAAAAAAAAAAAAAGTATTCAGAAATACAGCTGTTTAGGCCACAGCAGTACTGAAAATATTCAGGTATAGTAGCAAAAGCTCAGACTTAATATGACTTAAAAATACGAAGTGCTTGCAAGAAAGGCAGTGGTGTTCTTGGGAAATGCTGACAACTTGTGCATGTGTAAGATATGTGTTGTAATTTTTCTACCCTGCTCAGTGGTTGGTGAGACTTCAGGTATAATATTACATGCAGTTTAGGTTAGCACCACTTAAGAGTTAGTGGGACTGAAAAAATTCAGCCTTGAGCAAAAGAGAAAGCATAAAAGACAACAAGACATCAGTTTAAAGGCTGAAGGATCTGGCTGTGTTGATCTAGAAAGACCGAAGCTGGACAAGATAACAGTCTTTCACTGTGTTAAACATTATTGTAAGTAGGACAGCTACTAACCACTCTTCACATCCAGTGGATGCAGGAAGGGGATTGTCTCAATTTGTGACCTGGGATATTTAGTATCTTTATAACTGCAATAGCACAAATGCCTTAAAATCAATATATTTTAGTGAAACTGTGTTACATAGTTATATTGGCAAATATATAAAGGGATAGACAGCCTACATGACTGATTTCCCTTCCAAGCCAAGAATATCTTGAGCAGTATGAGTAATAGCATTATCTTTAAAAATGGAATTCTAAAATTAAATACAACTTTCTGTAGTATTCATGGATCTTCTTACACATTATCATCCACATCATTGCTGTCAATTTGTATTGATACAGCATTTGTCACAGACTACTCAAGTGAACTAACCACTCAGACCATATAGGGCTCTTTCTATAACCTGAATGACCTCAGTGATACAGTATTCATTTAGAAAATTGGAAGCTGAGACAAAGACAACAGGTCTGTAATCAAATAGCTTAAACGCCACCTGTCTTGTTCCTTCTGTCCCTTAACTGAAGTGGCATTTATTCCCAATTTTACATTCCTCTCCTTACATTTCTCTTCAGAAGCCTAGAGAGGTCTAGCATCTTCCTTGACTGACACAAGGGCATAGGCTACCTAGTTAAGATATGAGGGATTGGAAAGATCATGTTTAATGTTAGATACTGGTGGTGTAGAATCACACCTGACCTGGTCACTGTAGATTCCTGTTGCAGTCTGCAGGCAGAAGTATTCCAAGGGAGCAACAGTTCATCTACTTATTTTTTATTTGCACTTTAAAATATGATTAATCCCACTGATTTCTCCATTGGTTACAAAGAGATTCTAGATGACTGAGACTGCTTTTGGTCAAGTGAATCCCATAATCTCTTGAAAAGCCTGTCTTCAGAGTCTTCTGTGTTCTTATTTCCTGCTTTTTCTCTCATTAGAAACAGTGAATTATTTACTCATGTACTAGTTTCCTCTTACTAGTTCTGCACAGCATAAGTTATGATTCAGTTAAAGTTAGAATTATAAGTTGTTTTCTAGGTGCCAAAGCTCAATTAAAAAAAAAAAAAAGATTAATTCACTGAAATGTCATTAAAAAAAAAAAGTCTTTCCAATAGTTTCCAGTTTCTCCCAGCATGCTTTTAAGGTGAATGGCTGCTGACAGATGGGCATCATAGTGCAGACAAACCTCTTATTTACAGAACGAGGTTGGCTTTGTTGATACCAATTCAGACTTTCAGAAGCTATCCTGTCAACAGTTCTCAAATCTGACCTGGATAGACCGAGATAGTTTTTCCTTTGTGTTTATCTTCTCAGTTCAATTTCCCCAAATAATTTCCAGTTTTGTTAGCAAGAACGAGTTGAACACTAATAACTTCTTCAGAAACTCAGAAAAGTGATTTACCTGCTGCAGTGTTCAGTTCAGGGAGTGGGATCCATAATGGGTAGTGGTATGCTAAGCGCTTACAGTCTCTGCATTTAGAATGAAGATATGAGACAGGATTAACAGTAGCCAGTTTGCTCTGTGCTGTGATGCCTAAGTCAGCCATTTAGAAACTCCAAATACAGGGGTAAGTCTGAAAACATTGTCACAGGATGTGGCTTAGACATCTCTCTGAAACTGAGGCAGAGCCTGAAATTTCTGTCTTCGTATTCCTCCTCTCCTTCAGTATGAGACTACAGAGGAAGCCTGCCTTTTGGCTCTCCTCCTCCAGAACTTCTTGCATTTTGTACAGAACAAATTCAGGTCTCAGTTCAATTTCTCTTCACATTCTCCATCTGTACATATCTTCCCTCTAATCTCCTTACTGAACCCTACTTCTGTTTCCCAGACGGTCTCTCTCTGACACTTTCTCTCATCCAATCTAAGTCGTTTCTATCAAAATACAGCTTTTATTATCTCACCTTCCTCACTTTGCAAGCTGTTTGCTAATGCGGAATCCATGTCAAGCATCAAGTGTGGTGGTTCCCTTACACTGCCTGGCAAGCCTGTTCCCTGGTGTAGGATCATAAATGCCAAACAGGCTAAATGGGCTAGCCATTAACTAAAAGTAAAGGCAGGGTTTGAAATTCAATAACTAGTATGGAGGAAGGCCTGAAGGAGGATTAAATGCTGGGGATTTCCTCAATGTGTGTGAGATGAGAAGTTTAACGGTCCTGATATCTCTAAATCTGGATAACTGCTTGATATAGACAGTCAGCAGTTGCCAGAGGTGAAAAGATAGTCGGGGTGATGGATGGGGTGAATCAGAATGAGAGTTACCCACCTAAAATTTAAACCTAATAAAAAGAAGATTAATTTGAGACTCAGTGTTCATTTTCTACTGCTGTATAGCATTAATAAAACACAGTGGCATAAGCCTCAGGAAATCATAAGGTAGCTTGGAAGTAATATTTACTTCATAAGCTTGTGGAGTACATTTTCTGTAACCTCTTTCATAGTTGTGTTTTTGCTGTATATATATGGTGTAAGAGGGTAACAGTGAAGTAAAACTATGCTTCTTGTCTGAGTTAAAGTTGGAAACAATGACTGTCTTTTTCAGAAATTTTACTGTCTGGGTTAATCACTCACATCTTATTGATACTCCTTTCATGATTCCTAACTTATCCACAGCAGAAATATCATGGCTGTCTAGGAAGAATGGAAAGGAATCAGTGAGTTTGTCCTTTGCTCATTTGATCAGTGATGCAGTGGTATAGAGAGTTTTATAGTAATGCCTCCAGATATTTCTTCAGGCAGTAAAAGTCATTCTTCTGACAGCAGTAGTGTAGGCTGCTCCGAGTCCTTATGTTCTTACAGCCTGTTTGAACATTGCTTGTCTGAGTGAACTGTAACCCAGGCAGAGGAACCCATTTTTATCTCTTTTTTCCATTTCTTCATCATTTGGCCCAAGAGCTCACCAAAGAAAACATTGTTATAAAATAATATTTTTCCTTTATATGTATACATATAAGTATATAAAATATATGTAAAAAAGCAAATTACTTTTCTGGAGGGTATTTTGCAAACATGACAGTATTTTTCATCTCAGCAGCACAGCAGTTACGGAACATTTTTGCCTACATTGAAGCTTTTATTTAATAAAAATAAATACTGCAGTCCTTACTCTTTCACACCTTCCACAGCATCTTGGCAGTAAATCCGTCAGGATGTTGGTGCCTGTATTATGTTTTGCAAACATTAACTAGCTAAAATTCTCAGCCGTCACAGTGACTGAGAAAAGGATCACCAACAAATTAGATTGGGAAGGTTATGTGGAGGTCATGTAGTCCCACCTCCACCTCAAAGCTGGGCTAATTTCAATGTTAGATCAGATGACTAGAGGGCTTGTCCAGCTGAGCTTTGAAAATCTCCAAGGATGGGGTTTTCACTGTCTCTCTGGGCATCCTGTTCTGGGACTTCACTGCTCTCATGGTGAAGAATGCTTAATTTCCCTTGTGCAACTGTGCCCTTTGTCTTTCACTCTGCATCTCTTAGAAGAGTCTGAGTCTGTCTTTTCAGTAGTGCTGCGTTTGACAGTTGAAGACAGCAATTAGCTGTTTTTTTCCAAGCTAATGAAGCTCAGTTCCCTTAGCCTCTCTTCACAGAATCAGAATCATAGAATTGTTTAGGTTGGAGAAGAACCTTTAAGATCATTGAGTCCAACCATTAACCTAGCACTTCCAAGTGCACCACAAAACCATGTCCCCAAGCACCACATCTACACGTCTTTTAAATACCTCCAGGGATGGTGACTCAACCACTTCCCTGGGCAGCCTGTTCCAACACTTGATAACCTTTTCAGTGAAGACATTTTTCCTAATATCCAATCTAAACCTCCCCTGGTGCAATGCAAGGTCATTTCCTCTCATCCTATCACTTGTTACCTGGGAGAAGAGACCGACACCTGCCTCGCTACAACCTCCTTTCAGGTAGTTGTAGAGAGTAATAAGGTCTCCCTTCAGCCTCCTTTTCTCCAGGCTAAACAACCCCTCAGCTGCTCCTCATAAGACTGGTGCTCTAGACCCTTCACCAGCTTCTTTGCCCTTTGGACGTGCTCCAGCACCTCAATGTCTTGTAGTGAGGGGCCCAAAACCAAACACAGTACTCAAGGTGCGGCCTCACCAGTGCCGAGTACAGGGGCACGATCACTTCCCTAGTCCTGCTGGCCACACTATTTCTAATACAAGCCAGGATGCTGTTGGCCTTCTTGGCCACCTGGACATACTGCTGGCTTACATTCAGCCAGCTGGTGACCAATACCCTCAGGTCCTTTACCGTGAGGCAGCTTTCCAGCCACTCTTCCCCAAGCCTGTAGCGCTGCATGGGGTTGTTGTGACCCAAGTGCAGGACCCGGCACCTGGCCTTGTTGAACCTCATACAATTGGCCTTGGACCATCAATCCAGCCTGTCCAGATCCTTCTGTAGAGCCTGCCTACCCTCAAGCAGATCAGCACTCCCGCCCAACTTGGTGTCATCTGCAAACTTACTGAGGGTGCATTCAATCCCCTCGTCCAGATCATTGCCAAAGACAGTAAACAGAACTGACCCCAATACTGAGCTCTGGGAAACACCACTTGTGACCCACCACCAACTGGATTTAACTCCATTCACCACAACAAATTGGGCCTGGCTATCCAGCCAGTATTTTACCCAGTGCAGAGTATGCCCGTCCAAGCCATGAGCAGCCAGTTTCTCCAGGAGAATTCTGTGGGAAATGGTGTCAAAGGCTTTACTAAAGTCTGGGTAGACAACACCCACAGCCTTTCCCTCATCCACTAAGCAGGTCGCCTTGTCACAGGAGGAGATCAGGTTAGTCAAGCAGGACCTGCCTTTCATAAACCCCTTCTGACTGGACCTGACTACCTAGTTGTACATGCTGTGTGATGGCACTCAAGATGATCTGCTCCATAACCTGCCCTGGCACCCAGGTCAGGCTGACAGGCCTGTAGTTCCCCAGATCCTCCTTCCAGCCCTTCTTGTAGATGGGTGTCACACTTGCTAACCTCCAGTCAAGTGGGATCTCCCCGGTTAGCCAGGACTGCTGGTAAATGTTTGAAAGTGGCTTGCTGAGCAGTTCTGCCAGCTCCCTCAGTACCCTTCGGTGGATCCCATCTGGCCCCATAGACCTATGTGTCTCTGAGTGGTGTACCAAGTTGCTAACTATTTTCCCTTGGATTGTGGGGGCTTCATTCTGCTTCCCATCCCTGTCTTCCAGCTCAGGGGGCTGGGTACCCAGAGAACAACTGGTCTTACTATTAAAGACTGAGGCAAAGAAGGCATTAACTACATCAGCCTTTTCCTCATCATAGAACAGCCAATCTTCACAAGCCCTGACCATCTTATTGGGCCTGCATTGGGCTCTCTAGCCAAGATTTTTAATGCTTTGGGTGGATATAAAACAGGATGGGAAGAGTATGGGAACCTCTTCCCAGTCCTGCCTGTCTACTTAGCATTGTTGCAGTGACACTCGAACTGCTGTACTGCTGCACTTCAGAAGCAAATTATGTTCCCTCAAGCACTTCCTATGCAGCTGTATAAAGAAATACACAGTAGAGTTCAGGAAACACTAGCCTATGCCCCCCATTAAGCTCTCAAACCCAGTAATTAGGTTAATTTGGGAGATTGCCAGATTTAGGTTTTTTTGCACTAAAACCTCCTTGTCTTTTTCTAGATGTTTTTTTAATACACTGAAGTTTTGAGAAATCATCCTTTCATAATAAAAACTAGTACTGATTATAGGCATGTAATGCATAGGTGATATATAAATTCTGAGAGACTAGCACCTCAGTGTCTGTCATCATTATAGAAAGAAAATGTATTATAAATGTATTCTGGATTTTTAACTGATAGATTAGAAAATCCCTCTTTCGTTCCCACATTATGGGAAACTAGGCTTGAAAATAAAGATCCCCCAAATCCAGTGACAGTATTCTGTAAAACATCTCTATGAGGGATTTCCTTCAAAATATGACATAAAAATTATTTCCATGATTTATACAAAAATAGTAAGAAGCTACTATTGAAACATAAGTGATGGAGCACTGCCAAAACACTTCTAAGTTACAGCACCATCCCAGATTGAAGTTGGCACTCATTAATGCCTTTTTATTTTGGAATTTCTTTGAATATGATTTTTAGAATATTAATGTTGGAATATTTTCCTCTATTCTGGAAGAATTTTTTTTTTAAATATTTTTAAGCAAATGTCTGTATTAAAGTAGCTTTACATTTTCTTGCAGAAGAGTGACTCTGGAACTAGAATGGTTTTGACTTCTATTTCTACTTTGGTTTACAATTCTTCAAAGATTCTTGAGGTGTATGACCCTTGGTCTTGAAGAAATACTGATGTTTTCCATTACTACTCAGTATCGATTGCTTATAGTATGTTTAAGCAACTAAATTCATGTGCAGATGAAGATCTGTCTTTCAAATCCTGTTGAAATATGGAAGTTTGTTTATAAACCATAAATATCATATCTGAGTAACAGGGGAGCAACGTTTGTTAAAAGTAGTAATACATTTTATTAACTTAACATTTTAATAATAAATGCATCTTAATACATATGCATTTTAAGGCAGATAAAATTTAAGATAAATGATTAAGGTATAATTGAAGGAAAAAAGTGAAATAATAAAATTGATCATAGTTTTTTCTGTCTTCTATAATTACCTGTTTGTGTGCTTAATGTAGAAGGCTAAGTATAAGGTAGAAAATAAATGAAGAAGAAAATTATCACCTCATTTCTGTTTCTATTTCTTATTACTTTCCCAGTCATTCGCATCCAGTTCACATTGGATATGCACATATTCCTACTTTGTTCAGCCTGTGTAGCCTCTCCATTCATTCTTCAAGCTTCTGTTAGTCCTTCTCCTTCTACCCATTCTTTCTTCCTATCATTTAAATATTGTATTCTTTTCTCCTTCTTTTTATGTTTCTTCATGTCACTTCTCTTTTGTATTTTCACTATTGAGTCATTACTTTAAAGCATGTTTGCTGGTTTCATGAATCTTTTACTTCATTAGTATTCACAGCAGTCTCTGGCAGTGTTATTATGTCAGCCACATTGCCACCTTAGCCACCAAGGATAGGAGTGTTACCAGAAAAGGGGCACAGAGAGCTGTCATCAGATGGGTCAAGCTCAAAAAGAAACTTCAAAAGATGTTACTTTAGAATTAAGTGGGGGAAAAGGAGGAGAGGCATGGGTCCAGGAGAACAGATGTGTGTCCACCTCATGATGAAACCCAAGTAGTATTATGTAGAGAAGTCTAAACTGGCTTTAAAGAAGTTATTTGAAGATCTAGAAGTCTTATATTAATGTTGCACTTCATGCAAGATAATGCACATTAACAGTTCCTTAACAGTACTAGACTTACTCTCCCATTAATCTACATACTGGTTTCAGCAGCAAAATTGTGTCTGCTGCGGTTTGCCAGCTTATTCTGGTGTACGGGCACGACTGAGGTTGCAGAAAGAGAAATAGGAATAGTAGGAGAGAAGAAAATACTTTAAACAAGAACTGCCTCTGAACTCTTTGTGATCTATTATAATGGCTTAAGCTCAGAACTGAGTATGTTCATTGACTTTTAAATCCATAGAAGCTTGTGCTTATATCTCAGGGACTGTTGTAGAAGACATTAACTGGATAACTCATATGAAACTCTCTGAAATTAATGGTACTCTCTGTTAATTCAGTGAGCATTGAGGAAATTAGAATGAGGATCATGCCTTCAGGAAATTAAAATGATTTTTTTTTCTCTGAACTGTTTTTTCCACTATTTCCAATATAAGGAGGCTTTTTTGCCCTTTCTTTAAAACAAAACCTCTCAATTCTGATTATTATAAAAAATGGAATGCCCAAATAGATGGAATGTGGGAAACAGGGAGAAAGGCTGTTCGTTTAAATGATTAAAATAATACCACTGGAAATGTTCTAGTAGAAAATATCCTTTAAATCTGAATTTTCTATTGGAGAAGTTCAAGTTCACACAGGAAAGAATAATGGAGTTTAGTATAGCAGGGGAAAAAAAAAATAAAGTGATATTTTGCCAGCTCTCTATGGAGAGAAAGTACAAATGAGCTCCTGACAGCTGTCAAGCTGAAAAATTAGACAGTGATTCTCTTGAAACACATTTTTTCCTATCCAGATTTAAAAAATAAAAAAAAAAAACCCACAGGCATGGGTTGTTTTTTCCTCTACTTCTGATCCTACTGGAAATACTTTTGGAAAAAAAAAAGCTTTTATTAATGGAGAAGAATATCCAGTTGTCTGACTTGTTCTAGAAGTATTGACAATACAGTCAATAAAGTAAATGGTGGGAAGTGACAGACGATGATAATCAGCTCCATTTGCTTCAAAGCCCAGAAGGGGTTTGATACATAGAATAGCTCTGAATGTGTGTATCGAACTGGAGATATTAATAGAATAGCTGAGACTGTAGAAGTCTCATTTTGCATCAGATTTGCAGTTCTCTTTTTATCAGTCTCTAGTAACTTATTTTGACGTGTGTCTTACCCATATTGATACGTTATGTTACACAGACACTGGAATGGGAAATAAATTAAGAAATAACGTAGAACAAGAAAGATATCCTGCTCACAAAGCATAGAAATTTGAAATAAAGTATGTTTTAACTTCATTATACTAAACAGCTGGTAACTATGTAATGGGGAAAAACATGTAAATTCTTTAAACTACCAGTATATTTCTGATCCTCTATCTGAAAACCAGTCATCACTTGTGAGTTTTCTGCTGAAAGTTGTAGTATTACTAATAATCTACTATTACACTCCAAAACTTTTTTAAAGAAATGTGTTTAAAATATTTTTTCCTGCAGTTCACAATATTCAGAGTTTGAGCGTAGTTTGGAAATCTGGTGGTGAACTGAGAAAGAGCAAATTGAAATCAATGCTTTATAGTTTCTCCTGAGTTGGTCATACAGAAAGAATAGACTGAACAACAAGCTGAAGGTTTTCAGGTGTTTGTTCTTTTTCACCTGCAGTTCAACAATTGGAACATAGTTTCGTCAGGATAGGATCTGCAACACAATTTCAGATCAAAGTCCATCTAATTCAGCCCTTTCTCCATGAAAGCAACCAATTCATATATTTTCAGAAAACAATGAGACGGTCAACTTCTGAGGCTAAGTGTCTTCCTCTGTAATAAAATTTGGCTTACCCCTGGAAAGCTATTGTAATATTTCTTTTAAATTTTTACTTAATGCTAACTATTAAATACAATATATTTTCTTTAGCCATAAAAATGTTCTTTTTTTGATCTGAAGACAGAATGGAAAATACACATATTTATTATATCTTAGAAAACATTCAGTGCTTTAGGGAAAGTGTTGGGATAGAGTACTTTTTTTTCTGAACCTGTTCTTCCACTTCACATAGGAAATCCACAGCAGACATTTTCTCATATTGTATGTTTCCAAAGTGTCAAGCACAGTGGTTTCTGAATAACTAAATAGGTTCCAAATCACTTGGATCACTGGGTGCTTACCCTTCTGGGGTGAGCTAGAGAATTATGTACAAAAACCCACATACTTTTTACATATAAACACATGATTTTTCACAAGACATAGAGTATATTCCTCATGTATATGACCCATATTTATAAAGTGGTGCAGTGCTTTTCCAGTGTTCTTTCAGAACTGCTGCATAGGAAGACTACGTGGTGTGGGGGCTTCATGACATGAGCAAAGATGTTGAGGAAATTTCTCTTGAATGGAACAGGCTGATCTTATGCCCTGACCCAGATCTATGAGCATGTTAGAAAGTAATGGAATCACCTTTTCTCTCCTTTTCAGAGTCTTCTTTTTAAGTCTTACAAAGAGCTCAAGGTTTTCTTTTTGGAGGAGACCCTTCCGCCAGTGGGTTCCTCCTGACTTGGTCCTGAGTTCTAGTTGTTCTAAAATTTGAAAAAAACAGTGTTCTTCTTATGTTACTTTGAACTAAAATATTTTGGATAAGTATCCCATTTCTAATTTATTTGTCATCTTACATCTCTGAAATTATTATTATTATATTGCAGCATTATAGTTATATTTCATGAATATATAATTTGTAAAATGCTATAAGAAGGAATCAATACTGTGGCAGAAAAGCAGTGTAGATTAAAAAAGTTGGCTATGGTCAGATACAAAGTCATTTAATGTTTTCCAGAAAGAGAGCAGAGCAGATAAAGAAAAATGTTTCACCATTACTTCAGTAGTTAGTGTTTGTGTGTAAATTGATGTTCAAACAACACGATAAGGAATTGAACACTAATACACAGAGCTCATAGATAATGCATGCTGAGGTAAATGCCATCAATGATTCGTCAGTCAAGATAATCTCATCACTATTCAGCCAGTCTGGCTCCTGTCTGCTATATGTACAGCTATGTACTAGAATGATTACTGTGCCTTCAGATACCAGAAGAGAGATCTGAGAATTAAAGGATTTCATGTTTCCTGCTGAAATACAAACAGCTGGTTCTGTAAGTATCACAAGTCCTGTAATACTTGTAGAAAGGTTCTTTACTTTTGTTTATGGACTTATCAGAGATCTATGAACATAAATACTGTCATCTGAAAATAAAGTAAAAACCATTTAGGTTCCTGCCTCGATGACTTAGAAATTAAATAACAGCAATCTTCGTCATGGGAGATGACATGATGATTGCTGTCCTGCTCTGTCCAAGGCTCTAAAATCAGTGCATGATTGATGCTAAACAATAACCTTTTATCAGTCTTAGCCCAGAGGCAAATAAATTAATGTCTAATAAGCCTGAGACCCTTTAAGCATTAACTTTGATGCAGAGCCAAAATATTTCAGCTAAGCAATATTGCTTTAGTTGCCTTAAATAAACACCAAAAGTATTCATAATTTGCAAAATATGAAATAAAAATAATTTTATTAAGTTTGTCATTTAGATCTAGGTGATCTTAAAAGCTAATGTTCTTAGGACTTGCACAAAAGCAGATTTGTCTCAAAATAAAAAAAATTGAAACAAAAACTCTGCCACCCATAGATTTTATATAGGTGAACTGATGACCAAAACTATTCTCCTACATCAAACACTGTCTACCATCTAGGTATTTAGTGTTTCAGGTAGCCATTCCTCACCTCTACGGAACTATTAAACATACCATTATGGCCAGTAACTGAATGGTGACTTTCAGAAATCAGCTGCTTAAAAGTCTGTGCTTCTTGTCTTTCCATCCTTTGACTTGCTGTTTTCAAAAAGCCGAGACCTCTTTCCAGGGTGGTTCTTACCTTGGGGATGTCCAGGTACATCCCCATCTGACTTTTATAAACATAGCTAAAGGTCTTTCTTAACTGTGACATGCAGTGGTACCGTTGTGCAGTGAAGGTTTAGAAGAGCCCTTTTCATGCTCAGCTGTTTTTTCCTGTTTTCCAACTAAATATTAACTAATAAGTGTTCTTGTCTTATTTATCCTGATACCGTAAAGCCTTCACTGTTCTTGTTTTGTGCAATACTGTTTTCTTAAACCTTTGTTGTGTTGGAGATGTGTATTAGAACATTTTCTTCTGACATCCTCACCAGCTAAAATCCATCAGTCACTTCTGCTTTTTTCAGTCTTTAGGGAGCCCATCTTTGACAAATCACACTTGCACCCAGCACTTCTGCTTTGAACCCATAAATACTGCCATGTGTTATATGTAAAAAGGTGTATCCATACACTGCGCCTTAGGCTGCTATAGGCCACAATGAACGTCAGCCTATTTGAGATTTCAGAGCAATCATTTGACTTTCCGTGAATATATCTGGACCCAAACAACA
Source organism: Haliaeetus leucocephalus (assembly GCF_000737465.1). NCBI lineage: Eukaryota > Metazoa > Chordata > Aves > Accipitriformes > Accipitridae > Haliaeetus > Haliaeetus leucocephalus. The sequence goes on along the minus strand of NW_010973187.1, from coordinate 10,384,148 downwards.
TTGAATGACATGACTGTAAAGCCTGATATTTTGTGAAGTTAAATGTCACTAGTGTATTCAGTAGCCATTCAGTTTGGATGGTCTGGATAATTTTTCAGCCCTACTGTTTCACTGGTCTAGAATGTGCATTTGAATGGCTATGTACATTTCATGGTTTAATTCATTTTCTTTTCTTTGTAAACTCTAGGTTTACTCTGAAAGACCAACTTCAGACTCATTAGTGTCACTAGAAATTTTAAAACAGTGAGAACAACACGTAAAAACAACAGAGAACCAACCCAAATGTGCGTTCATCTTGTAAACATCTTTTACTGTTTATTTCCTGTGTTTCTATAGTAAAACTCACTGTGCACTGCATATTTAGGGTAATTGGTTTAGTCCATTTGCACATAATCAAGTAGAGCTACTTTTTATTTGGATTTATTTTGACCTGTGGCAGTGGTAGACAAAGAATGATTTGGAACAAAAATAATAGGGTCGCTGAAAAAGAGGGCAAGAAAAGAATCTTTTTCCTTTTGTATCTGCAGTGAAAGTATATCCTAGATTCCAGGTCAACCATAAGAATTTTCATTTTTATGAAATAAAAATTTTATTTTGACACATTGCAGTTAGTTTAAGTTCTGTTTCTCCTTTTATTTTGATACAAATGTAGGTTTAGAAGCTGTAAATGGCACATCTTTCACATTAACTTCTGTATTTTCTGCTGCCTTTATTTTTAACTTCATTAGTGTTTAAAAGTAAGCTTGCCAAATTTCTATCTTCCTGTCCTGCTTGTCACAGTAAGCAGAAATGGGAAGAGGAAGGTCATGATTCTAAAATAGTATAATTGCTATTAAAATAGTAGAAAGAAAATTTATTAAAGGTTACTGCTTTCTTCTTCCCCAACCCTACACAGTTGGGTTAGATATCACATTGCCTGCAAGGCTGTCATCTGATTTAATTTATCCAGGAGTGGAACACTTCCTTTTCTGAAAATTAATCTGTATTTCAGTGTTAGTCCTATAAACCATATTTAATAATTGCTAAAACAATCAAGTCTAAAAATTATATCCGTTTACACTTGAAAAGATGGAGGTTGTTCTAAAAATCAGGACTTTGTCACAGCTTTATTCACAGTTGAGCTAATCAAGACTGAGTTGAGTGCCTTGACTGGATTTCTTTGGTGAAGAGCTGGTGCTGATGTCCAGTCTGGTTTTAAATACTCTCAAATGATGAAATATTTGTCACTTCTCTTTCCCAGTTCCATTAATTAAACCTGGTGTAATATCAACAGACTGTAGAATGCATATAAAAGAAAAACAGGGAAAAAAAGTAAACTTTGAAAAAATGGTTTCATGCCTTTTAAAAGACTTTTGTGTTTGAGAAAAAAAGAGAGATAAATGTAAACAGGTAATATAGTGAAAGCTGTTTTTCTTCCCTGAGAAGATGTTCTATTTTGTATCAGTATAGCAAATTTCTGTACATGTTTATTCAAGTACTAATGCCTTCTTTGAAAAGTTGGCTTTTTGAAGGTTTGGGATGGGGTGGAAAGAGGTTAATTTGGTTTTGTTTAACTAGCATCCCTTGGAAATGGGTTTATGTCGAACTGGAAATGCCATTCTTATATGAGAATAAGAATAGGAATATGGGGTTTTGTGTGGTCTGGCTAGTACACTTTCTCACTGTAGAAAAAGTGTAATGGAAAATCTGGACATACTGTGAGTGGTTTTCACACTTCATAAGTTTAGCCATCTGTGGCAGACGATCTATCCTGTGTGTTTGTTGTCAGGTTCAGTTACATTCCTTTAAAAAGGGAGAGGATTGGGTTGGCTGGAAGCTTCTGGAGAGAGAGAGAGGGAGAGATTACTCCTGCCCTGGGAGCAACTGAGCATATTTTAGGAGTTCTCATGCTTCAGAAAAAGAGGGGTGGAAGGAGAGGGGAAGCAAAAAAGTTTCAGGCTGAAGTTCAGGGAGATACTGAGAAACTGCAGAAAAGAGAGAGGAATGGACTCACAACCTGAGCTGATGGAGCAAGCAACTTGTCCCGCTGAGGCAGAGGGCATTACGCAGAATTTGCTGCAGCCCCGAAAGCTGCAGTTGTTGGAATGGAGTGAAGCCTGGAAGCCAGGCACCAGTGACCAAGGAGGGTTTCACAGAACTCCTTTTGTTTCTATTCTGCCTTTTGTTTTTATTCTATTCTCATAGTTGTAATGCTTGGGTTTTGACAACTGTGTAACCACCATGAAGGACTATTGGTGCTTACAGAACTTGGAAAGCCTTACAGAGCTATATGTGGTACCAAAGCAGAGTACGAAGTATGTTTTTCTACAGTAGAATATGTTGTTTTGTTAAACTTTAAGGCACTTCGGGAAAGGGGGAAGGAAATTTGATGCAGGCTATTCTGCAGGTGCACAGCACACGGATGAAGTCAGGGCTGAGCAGAAAAGCCAGAGAAGGCTTAGCTGTGGTGCTTATAGAAAGGCCTGAATGAAGCAGTTAGGTACTTTGTGAGTTTGTTTAATCTGTGCCTTACAGCAGGAGTTACGTGCCCATTGTTCCCCAACATGAAGCACATTTTAGAGAAAGTGATTAAGCAGGGCTCTGCTCACTCTGCCACCTTTAATCTTAGACCAAGGAAGCAAAGCATCATGAGCGCAGAATAAAATAAATACTGCCTAAACAATCAAACTGAGCCAAGCCCAAAGCCTTTGATTGCTGCGAAGGGGTGTCATTTCTGAAGAATTGCAGAGGTGGTGAGATTCCTGCATGGAGAAAAGGATTAAAACTCTGCTACAAAACAGATCCTACATGAGGAGCCAAAAGCAGGAATTCAAACTGCTGCAGTTCCTAGGAGTGGGACCGACCTCCTCTGTCTTGAGACATTTACAGGTGACATCTGTGTTACATGCAGCTGTTTCTACAGTAAGTAAGAGAAACAGGTGTGATTATGGAGTGAGCTGAAGAAAAATTGCACTTTCTTTCAGCTGAGTAGTCTGGGAGACTAGCTCAGATTAGCTCTGTACATTATGTCTGCGCTTGGGCAGATGAATCCTCACTCTTGCGAATAAACAAGGGCTGTGGTGCAGCATGTGGAGTCTCGTCAGCTACCATTCTTTGGAGGAAGTCAGTAGTGAAGAAGCAGAAAAAGCCAAGATTTTCTCACACCTTTTTCGTTTCTTTGTTTTTTTTCCTGTAAAACAAGATTAATATTTCCTTTCTTTCAGAGATAGAGGGGGGTTTGGTGGTGTTTTATTTTTAGTTGTAGCTGAAAGTTTGTAAAGTAGTCTGATATCAGGTGAAAACAGATGGTGTTAATTCAGCATATGCGTATCCTACTGATAAGTATAAACTGTTCTGAATTTTTCTCACCAGTGGATTCTCAGTTGGAAGGATTTTCAGTTAGATTGCAAAGGAAGAGAGTTTAAAGTATGTTCCCATTGAGTGGGAAAAGACTTTATAATCCAGTAAAATTTTCCATAGATGAGATCTGAGTTTCAAATAAAATTTATTGTTCTGACTGAGGGGGATGACATATAATGATTTGTGTGTTACATGATGAGAAACTGTATTATTAATTACTATGAGTGAATGAGCCCATGCTAAGGATGTTGCATTATGTGCAAAAAGATTTATTCCAAGGACTTCATCATTCCAAGATGAAGATGACTGATGTCTTTTTCTACTGCCACAAACAGCTTCATGATCAACCAATCCTGAAACTAACAATTAATACATTGGTCCAGTATCCTTTAATATAACTGGTTTGAATTACCAATGGCAGAATCACATCACCTTTGTATTGGAACATATTACTGAGATACAGTTCTGTGTCATTAGTTAGTTAAATCCAAAAACAGGCTATGCTGGAGGCTGGGCACATCATGTGCAAACAATATTTGTATCTTAACCTAGCACAGGCATCAAATGGTCCATCTGCTTCATAGAACTTTTGATAACTTTCCACAGGTTAGACTGAGAAGTTCTGAGTATCTACGGTTCTGTATTTATGTAAAATGCCTCTTAGACTGTCAGTGAAACAATAGAGGAGAAGAAGAAGTGATGATTGATTAAGAAACACTAATTATGTTAGAGTGTAGTATGCTATGTTATAGTATAGTACATAGTCACCATGAGTCTACAGACTTTGTCTTAATCTTGTTAAGCACCTATCTCATAGCAATTGTAGCTTTGCCGTTAGTGTTTCTCTAGATAGGGAATCTTTCTCTCATCCACTTGCTGTTATGCAGTACATAGAGTTCCATATACGTCATCCTCTGTTTTGTCATTTATTTCATAGTTTTTAGGTTGTCAAAGCAGAATATGCTTCAGAAACCTTCTCTTCAGAAACTTTCATGAGTCATAAGGAAGATAGTATCTAGATAAATCCATTCATTTGAACCCTTTTTTTTTTTAAACAAAAATTGGACTACTTTCTTAAAATTCACAAGTGATTTACAAATGAGGGAAGATTTTAATTCACAGACAAAAGAATTTATTCTGAATTCTTCATCATATTCAGGCTTTGGTCCTGGACTAGGGCTACAGAACTATAGCACTCAGACTACTAACTGGAGTTGGTACCAAGAACACAGTAGCGTAGCAGTGGGAGAACAATATTTTCTTTTTGTGAAGTCCCTTGATAGTTTTTATATACTGATATATAAATAAAATACTTAAGAATATTTAACATATTTTAGTATGAAGCATATAAAGACAAATATTTAGTAAGCATCAGTAGGTATTACCTATATATCAGCTATATATATTCAGCACTGTTTTCAGGTGGTTTATAGCAAAGTATGAAATCTTTATTTGTCATTCAGAGAAGAAATTCTGACCATGTTCTTCTGTTTTGAGGACAAGGTTTTTCCCTTCTCCTCCCCTTTCCCCACTTCCCTTCATTTTCCCTATTTCCCTCTTTTTTATTTTTCTTTTTCAGAGATTGAATAGTGGGAAAAATATTGAGCCCATTTGGTACAGAGACTTCAATGCAGAAGCAGTGCTCAACTCTGACAATTTGACTCTTTCTGTTAGCTTGACAGATGCCCATTGTCTGAATCAATCTGCCAGAGATTTTTTCCCCATTGTAAAGTAACTGAGATACATGTAATTCTATATACATTTAATATAATTGGACAGCAAATCTCTTATATAAGCTTGTATCCCAGAACACTTTGCAAAGATAAGTAATATGATTACAAAGATAAACAGCAAAGAATAGCAGAAGCAAAAAGAAATGAAGAATAAAAAAGAAAATAATTGTTTTCAGGTGAATTTTGAAGATAATATTACTGTATGAGGTAGCTGGAAGCATTTCCCTTTTGTGTAAGGGAAAATTTACAAATAGTATTGAACTGTACTAAGGGGAATGGTAAAGAGACTGCTGTGTCTTCAGTGAGCAGAAGCAGCAGTATAGATACTGTTTGTAGATAGAAGCTGAGGAAATTAAAACATAAGCTTGTGAATAATTTGTAGTTGTCTAAAATCAGTTAAATGCGCATGTATGGAGTATTGTTCCAGCTACAATATTTAAAGTCAAAGTTTCAAAACATTGGATTTTATTCTTCTCACAAACTGATTCTTCACTGATGTGTTTCTGCTGATTTAAACTGCTATTCCACATTTTCACCAGTATAAATTGAGGAGGGAATTGCCCTGTTGCCCTTACAGGCAAAAGTTGTCAGTCTTGTTCCAAATGAATCACAAATCAGTTAGTCTGTGTAAACTACCTCTTCTATGCAAACAACTGAGAACAACTATTATGCCTGCTCACATAAAGTAGATGAAATGTAGGTTTAGATCCCTTTGAAAATCACTGTGTAAGGGCCACATCTGTCTGTAGTTTGCATATCAAATTTCCACTGAATTTCTTCTTCTTCCCCTGAGATCAAAAGAAGCATATGGCCTTTTATGTGTTTAAATGAGGAAAGAAGTTGGAATCTCATGTCACGTCAGCTGTTAGGAAGTGCACTGTGCTGTTCCCCTTGCATTTGAAGTGAAAATGGCAATTTCAAACAATTTCACAGAGAAAATGAAAGGAGCAAGAGGTTGGAAAGTACAGAAGTGCTCATCTGAGGAATGAGTGACTCTCTGACTGATAGGAATAAAAGCAAAAAAACTCTGAATAATGCTTATTGTTTTGGAATAGACTATTTCTAAAAATTTTATATTGGTTTTAACAGAAGAGAAATTTATCTTTACAGAGCCTCCAAAGGGGGGGGGGGGGGGGGGTGTACGTTGTAAAAGT